>NW_028259461.1:7593234-7600734 GCF_056163025.1 Triticum urartu | reverse complement strand
CAAACTCCACTTCTTTTCATATAGCAATCCCTGATCAAAGAGAGAACAATATCCATTTCAAAACATTTCTAACAGATTCCTTAGTTCGGACCGACGAAGTAATGTCACTCGACTATTATCAACCTGACTGCAATCTTTTTCTGTCGGTAAGGATTGCACCAGAGCACCTTCTACTTCTAATAGGCCATGAACTATAGATAGAGAAGAATCATTCTGAGCGAGTACATAAGAAGCGATCCACTTTTTTTCATCGGTTCCAGGGGAAGACCAAAGATCTTGCGCGGCAGGTCCGCCAGAAAAACTCAAAAGAGAAAGAAGTCTCGTTAATCTCTTCATGCTCGTTCCAAGTTCGAAGTACCTTTTGGCCAAAGAAAAACCCGCTTCCTGACACGATTGCCTCTTTATCTTTATATAGATAGATTCTATGGGGTTATTACTTAGTAAGTCTATTTTGTACAAGAGCCCCTCCTATCTGATAGAAAAGGGTCCCATGATCCCGAGCCGATCTTACCTTGGCTCGCAAACCCCAAGTTTGTCTATGAAGAGCTAATCTAATTGTATTTTTTTCTAGAATGGATTTCTTATGTGGAATACTAATGGATAGGGCTTCGTTGCTAAGTGCTACAAGATCTAGTGCACTGGAACTCGTGGTTATGGACCCGAATCCTTTAGTATGGAACATTGTCTTTTCCAAGTAAAAACCCCTAGTATATGAAAGAATGAAAAGGTGCTTTCGTTCTTGTGGAATAAGAAGCCCTCGTACCTTAATGAAAGGAAAATCGTAATTTTTCGTTAGGTATTTGACCAAATAGGATCGTCCAGTTCCTACAGAACCTATCACTAAAATACCCGATAGGGCTAAGCGGAACGAAAAGGGTTTTCCATGAGATGGTAAATGAAAACGATTAGTCCCACACGAGGTTTGGGAATAAGTGATTGTCTGATAATGAGCAAGGAATATACGTCTTTCTGCTAAAGAGGATCTATTAAACTCATAATTCATTAGATCCTTGTTATCAATGCCAACTAGGTATCATAAGTAAATGGATCCCGGTTGTTCAATCCTTTGATAACCAAGGTCATTCTTTGCTAAAGAGAAATGATCACTATGAGTCAGACTCAATAGAATTGGATCCATTCCAAATAGCGAGAATTAGGATTCTTGATCCCTCTCAATCTCTCTTTCAATTCGAGGATCCAGAGAGGTGTTTTCATAGTCATCTCCGAATATTTGCCATCTCGGAATATTTTCGATTTCATTTTTCTATGATATGTCTTTCTATATGAAAATTGGTTATTTACGATGTACGATGATCCCTGTTAAGCATCCATGGCTGAATGGTTAAAGCGCCCAACTCATAATTGGTAAATTTGCGGGTTCAATTCCTGCTGGATGCACACGAACGGGAACATTCCATAAGTCTATTGGAACTGGCTCTCTATCCATGGAATCTCATCCATCATCCATACATAACGAATTGGTATGGTATATTCATACCATAACATAAGAACAATAAGAACTCGAATTCTTATCGATACTGGAACTCAGAGCATAGGAGGGAAAGTCGATTTATGGATGGAATCAAATACGCAGTATTTACAGAAAAAAGTCTTCGTTTATTGGGAAAGAATCAATATACTTTTAATGTCGAATCGGGATTCACTAAGACAGAAATAAAGCATTGGGTCGAACTCTTCTTTGGTGTTAAGGTGGTAGCTGTGAATAGCCATCGACTACCTGGAAAAGGTAGAAGAATAGGACCTATTCTGGGCCATACAATGCATTACAGACGTATGATCATTACCCTTCAACCGGGTTATTCTATTCCACTTCTAGATAGAGAAAAAAACTAAAGGAGAATACTTAATAATACGGCGAAACATTTATACAAAACACCTATCCCGAGCACACGCAAGGGAACCGTAGACAGGCAAGTGAAATCCAATCCACGAAATAATTTGATCCATGGACGGCACCGTTGTGGTAAAGGTCGTAATTCCAGAGGAATCATTACCGCAAGGCATAGAGGGGGAGGTCATAAGCGCCTATACCGTAAAATAGATTTTCGACGGAATCAAAAAGACATATCTGGTAGAATCGTAACCATAGAATACGACCCTAATCGAAATGCATACATTTGTCTCATACACTATGGGGATGGTGAGAAGAGATATATTTTACATCCCAGAGGGGCTATAATTGGAGATACTATTGTTTCTGGTACAAAAGTTCCTATATCAATGGGAAATGCCCTACCTTTGAGTGCGGTTTGAACTATTGATTTACGTAATTGGAAGTAACCAATTAGGTTTACGACGAAACCTAGAAATCGATCACTGATCCAATTTGACTACCTCTACGGGATAGACCTCAACAGAAAACTGTTGAGTAACGGCAGCAAGTGATTGAGTTCAGTAGTTCCTCATAGAAAATTATTGGCTCTAGAGATATGGTAATATGGAGAAGACAAAATTGTTTGAAGCACGCACAGAACCGGAAGCGCCCCTTGTTTCAAAGAGAGGAGGACGGGTTATTCACATTTAATTTGATGGTCAGAGGCAAATTGAAAGCTAAGCAGTGGTAATTAAGACCCCCGGGGGAAAATAGGGATGTCTCCTACGTTACCCATAATATGTGGAAGTATCGACGTAATTTCATAGAGTCATTCGATCTGAATGCTACATGAAGAACATAAGCCAGATGACGGAACGCAGAGACCTAGGATGTAGAAGATCATAACATGAGCGATTCGGCAGATTTGGATTCCTTTCCTATATATCCACTCATGTGGTACTTCATCATATGATTCATATAAGATCCATCTGTCTAGAGATCGTCATATACATCTAGAAAGCCGTATGCTTTGGAAGAAGCTTGTACAGTTTGGGAAGGGGTTTTTTGAGAGAAAAGAAGAATCTACTTCAACCGATATGCCCTTAGGCACGGCCATGCATAACATAGAAATCACACGTGGAAGGGGTGGGCAATTAGCTAGAGCAGCAGGTGCTGTAGCGAAACTCATTGCAAAAGAGGGTAAATCGGCCACTTTAAGATTACCATCTGGGGAGGTCCGTTTAGTATCCCAAAACTGCTTAGCAACAGTCGGACAAGTGGGTAATGTTGGGGTGAACCAAAAAAGTTTGGGTAGAGCCGGATCTAAGTGTTGGCTAGGTAAACGCCCCGTAGTAAGAGGGGTAGTTATGAACCCTGTGGACCACCCCCATGGGGGCGGTGAAGGGAAAGCTCCCATTGGTAGAAAAAAACCCACAACCCCTTGGGGTTATCCTGCGCTTGGAAGAAGAACTAGGAAAAGGAAAAAATATAGCGATAGTTTTATTCTTCGTCGCCGTAAGTAAATACGTAACTAGGAATATGGAAAATTGCATTTTTGGAATTTGCAATAATGCGATGGGCGAACGACGGGAATTGAACCCGCGCATGGTGGATTCACAATCCACTGCCTTGATCCACTTGGCTACATCCGCCCCTTATCCAGCTAAAGGATTTTTTTCTTTTTTCCATTGATCATTATTCTATTTATTCTGACCTCCGTACTTCGATCGAGATATTGGACATAGAATGCCACTCTTTAAAAAGGAAAAAAGGAGTAATCAGCTGTGACACGAAAAAAAACGAATCCTTTTGTAGCTCATCATTTATTGGCAAAGATAGAAAAGGTCAATATGAAGGAGGAGAAAGAAACAATAGTAACGTGGTCCCGGGCATCTAGCATTCTACCCACAATGGTTGGCCATACAATCGCGATTCATAATGGAAAGGAACATATACCTATTTACATAACAAATCCTATGGTAGGTCGCAAATTGGGGGAATTCGTGCCTACTCGGCATTTCACGAGTTATGAAAATGCAAGAAAGGATACTAAATCTCGTCGTTAACTGAATTCTGAATAGAAAGATTAAGAAGAAAAAAAGATTCAAAATAAAGTAAAGGTAGGCGGGGAATAACCTTATTTATGACAAGTTTCAAACTAGTAAAGTATATCCCTAGGATAAAGAAGAAGAAAAGTGGGCTAAGGAAACTCGCAAGGAAAGTTCCAACCGATCGTCTACTTAAGTTCGAGAGAGTTTTCAAAGCACAAAAACGTATCCCTATGTCTGTTTTCAAAGCACAAAGAGTTCTTGACGAGATTCGCTGGCGTTACTACGAGGAAACTGTTATGATACTGAACCTCATGCCCTATCGAGCATCTTATCCCATCTTAAAGTTGGTTTATTCGGCAGCCGCAAATGCTACTCATTATAGGGATTTCGACAAAGCGAATTTATTTATTACTAAAGCCGAAGTCAGTAGGAGTACTATTATGAAGAAATTCAGACCTCGAGCTCGAGGACGTAGTTTCCCCATAAAAAAAAGCATGTGTCATATAACAATTGTACTAAATATAGTAAAGAAATCTAAATAACCTTTAGATCCATCTAAGATTTCGATTCCCAGTAAAAAAAATATAGAATAGAAAAATATGGGACAAAAAATAAATCCACTCGGTTTCAGACTTGGTACAACCCAAAAACACCATTCCTTTTGGTTCGCACAACCAAAAAATTATTCTGAAGGTCTACAGGAAGATAAAAAAATAAGGGATTGTATCAAGAACTATATACAAAAGAATAGGAAAAAGGGCTCGAATAGAAAAATAGAATCAGACTCAAGTTCCGAAGTAATTACACATAATAGAAAAATGGACTCAGGTTCAAGTTCCGAAGTAATTACACATATAGAAATCCAAAAAGAAATCGATACGATCCACGTCATAATCCATATTGGATTCCCAAATTTATTAAAGAAAAAAGGAGCAATCGAAGAATTAGAGAAAGATCTACAAAAGGAAATTAACTCTGTAAACCAGAGATTTAATATTTCTATCGAAAAAGTTAAAGAACCTTATAGACAGCCTAACATTCTTGCAGAATATATAGCTTTCCAATTAAAAAATAGAGTTTCATTCCGAAAGGCAATGAAAAAAGCCATTGAATTAACTAAAAAAGCAGATATAAGGGGAGTAAAAGTAAAAATTGCGGGTCGTCTCGGAGGAAAAGAAATTGCACGCGCCGAATCTATTAAAAAGGGTAGACTTCCCTCCAAACAATTCGCGCTAAAATTGATTATTGCTGCTATCCAATTCGGACTATCTATGGAGTATTAGGTGTAAAAATTTGGATATTCGTAGACGAAGAATAAGTAATCTTGTCTTCGGATTCTGTCCATTGATAGAATAAAAAATGACAAGAGACTTTTTTCCTGAAATCCCTGCAAAAGAAGAAATTATACCTCTTTCTATAAGATTTAATGAAAATTGATAAATCATTTAATATAATTGCTATGCTTAGTGTGTGACTCGTTATTTTTTTCTTTTTTTTAAGAAAAAAACTTAGTAATTATAGAAAATTAACTAATAACCAACCTATTGCTTCGTATTGTCGAGATCCTAACTAAGAAACAGTCACTATATGAATAAATACCTCTATCATAACATAAATGAGTAGATGTGTCATATAGTTGTAGCAACTGCAATTTTTTCTCTAAAAAAGAAAAGGGATTCTAGGTTGTGAAGCAAAACTAAAGGGATGTGGATAAAGGGAGGGATGATAGAAAGAAGGAAGAGGAAATAAATAAGATATAGGATTCCACTATGTATGGTCTATGAATTACATCATAAAAGGCAATGTGATAAAGCATCAATATAATAAAAATAATAGAGAATTAAAAATTGTAACTTGAAACAAGAACTACAAATTTAAAGCAATAATAAAGAGCCGCCCGGGTTAATAAAACTGAGAAAATTAACTCGGAAAGAAATTTTTTGGAAGCTCCGTTGCGGGATTCAGACCTAACCATTCAAGGAGAAGCAGTGGGAACGACAGAACCTATGATTCCATAGGATTTTATTGAAAAGAATCCTAACACTTCATTGGGTGGGATGGCGGAACAAACCAAAAAATTGTCTTATTTGGTAAGTTTATAAATTAACAAATAAGACAGGAAAGAGTAAATATTCGCCCGCGAAATTCTTATTGAATTAGAATACTTTACCGCGATTCAATAAGAGTAAAAATAAGGATTTTTTTAGAAGGATTACATTATCTATAAATATAGAATTTAGATAAATATACACACACATCTGGATATATTCTAGATCTTCTTTTTTGACTATATATTATATTTTTCTGTTTTAACAAATTCAATATAAAAAAAACCGAACTTTTTCTATTATCTATTAATGTGTATCTATCCGTACCGTAATATTTTGGAATATTATGAATTAGAGAAATTTACATGCTTTCTGATTCCATTCGCGAGGAGCTGGATGAGAAGAAACTCTCATGTCCAGTTTTGCAGTAGAGATGGAACTAAGAAAGAGAACCATCGACTATAACCCAAAAGAACCAGATTTCGCAAACAACATAGAGGAAGAATGAAAGGAAAATCCTGCCGAGGCAATCGTATTTGTTTTGGTAGATATGCTCTTCAAGCACTTGAACCCGCTTGGATCACGGCGAGACAGATAGAAGCAGGACGAAGAGCAATAACACGATATGCACGTCGTGGTGGAAAAATATGGGTACGTATATTTCCCGACAAACCGGTTACACTAAGACCCACGGAAACACGTATGGGCTCGGGAAAGGGGTCCCCCGAATATTGGGTATCCGTTGTTAAACCTGGTCGTATACTTTATGAAATGGGGGGAGTATCTGAAACTGTAGCTAGAGCAGCTATCTCCATAGCTGCCAGTAAAATGCCCATACGAAGTCAATTTATTCGATTAGAGATATAGAACCCTAAAAGGGGTATGGAAGATAAAAAAAAATGCTCGGTTTTTCTTTCTGGAAAGACAATATTTCTTTCATCCTTTTGCATTGAAATAACAAATTGAAATCAAAATAATATGATTCAACCTCAGACCCTTTTAAATGTAGCAGATAATAGTGGAGCTCGAAAATTGATGTGTATTCGAGTCATAGGAGCTGCTGGTAATCAGCGATATGCTCGTATTGGTGATGTTATTGTTGCTGTAATCAAAGACGCATTGCCCCAAATGCCTCTAGAAAGATCCGAAGTAATTCGAGCTGTAATTGTACGTACATGTAAAGAGTTCAAATGCGAAGACGGTATAATAATCCGCTATGATGACAATGCTGCGGTTATAATTGATCAAAAAGGCAATCCAAAAGGAACTCGAGTTTTTGGCGCGATTGCCGAGGAATTGAGAGAATTGAATTTTACCAAAATAGTTTCATTAGCTCCTGAAGTATTATAAATACTAGTAGGCGAAATTGAGACCAAAGAATTAATTTAGTAGATTGTGTTTTACGTATATGTTTTAAAATCCAAAATGAAAAAAAAAAAAGAAAACATGTTGATTATAGAAAAATTAGGAGGAACCTAGAATTAGAGTCTTATGGGCAAGGACACTATTGCTGATTTACTAACCTCTATAAGAAATGCGGACATGAATAAAAAAGGAACAGTTCGAG
>NW_028259461.1:7588596-7592734 GCF_056163025.1 Triticum urartu | reverse complement strand
AGATTTACTAACCTTATGATTTTGGAGAAGATAGGTGGAAGTTGTAAGTCCTATTGTAAGAATACTCCACTTTTCATAATTTTCCTAATAGAATATGAGGATTCTATTAGGAAAATTATGAAAAGTTCATTGATAGGAAAAGAATACTTAGCACACAGTATACCAAACAAAACTTTTTTTTTCTTGTATATATAAGATAAGAGGGGTTTTTTGTTCTAAGAATATTGTACCGAGTAATTCGACACATAAAAGTACATTCAAAGAAGAATCCAAATTATTAAATAATTGGAATTCTTTTTTGATAAGTCAATTCATATTATTCCAAAATCTTATTATTTGTTTGTTGCCCAGAAAAACCCTTTGGTTTTGGATGCTCATTACCGCTCGAAAATGATCTTGATTTTACTAAAGAATAAGATTGTACTATGGAAAAATAAGTCTTTTTCTTCCAAATATTTTTACGAATACGCTTTTTTGACATTGAAGTACGTTTTTTTGGAACTGCCATTCAAAAAGGAAATTACTTTTTTCTAGTTGTATGTGAAAGACATCTATTGCTGCAAATCAATCCTTCTTTCTTCTTTTTATTAGTATTTATACTTAGATACTGAAAGATACTTAAATTTTGAATTATTTTTTACTTCATTTTGTCTAATGCGGATAAGACAACAAGAATTTTTTAACATTTTTTCTTTATATATTTTATACTTTTTTTTTAATAATATAGAATATATAGAAGGGTTTCTCATTTAAATCTATTTATATCTATTTATATATCAAGTATACTCCATATATAGATATATGGTATGGAAGCCTATCCCCCATATAAGATAAGACGGGGGGATAAAAAGAAGGGAAAATGAAAATAGTTAATTAAGTTCAGAATGGTATTCCATAAAGGAAAGGAATTCCAATCAAAACAAAAAATACTGAGTCTCTTAAACAAGACATTCTAAAACTTAGGTAATTTATAGTCATTAGAATTTTAGTTCTATATGAAGTAAGGACTATTCGATAATTTCTTATAAACATAGGTTTTCATTGGAATTCACTCAATCAGTTAATTATGGAACAAGAGAGCTGTTTCATCTTTGTTTTAAAGAAATATAAAAATGAATTATGAATAGAAAGTAAAATGATTCCACTTTTTTTTTTTTATTTTTATAAATATCTTTATTTAGTTAATAAAATAACTTCGTTACCTAGTTATTTTATTAACTTTTTTAATTTAACCAACTAAACCCATTCTTAATTTTTAATTATTTCAATGAGATAAATTTTGGAAAAATTAAGAATTTCAGTATTTTTTCTTATTCTTTTTATTTATTCTTTCAGAAAGAGATAAGAATTGGTTTGGTGAATCGGAAACAATTTTATAGAAAAATTGAAGTAAAAATTGAAGTAAAAATTGCAATTTCTTTTCTTATGGAACATACATATCAATATGCATGGGTAATCCCTCTTCTCCCACTTCCAGTTATTATGTCAATGGGATTTGGCCTTATTCTTATTCCGACAGCAACAAAAAATCTTCGTCGCATATGGGCTTTTCCTAGTGTTTTACTCTTAAGTATAGCTATGGTATTCTCAGTTCAACTGTCTATTCAACAAATAAATGGAAGTTCGATCTATCAATATCTATGGTCTTGGACCGTCAATAATGATTTTTCTTTAGAATTTGGATACTTGATTGACCCACTTACTTCTATTATGTTAATACTAATTACTACTGTAGGAATCCTGGTTCTTATTTATAGTGATGGTTATATGTCTCACGATGAAGGATATTTGAGATTTTTTGTTTATATAAGTTTTTTCAATACTTCCATGTTGGGATTGGTTACTAGCTCCAATTTGATACAAATTTATTTTTTTTGGGAACTCGTGGGAATGTGTTCTTATTTATTGATAGGCTTTTGGTTTACACGACCAATCGCAGCGAGTGCTTGTCAAAAAGCTTTTGTAACTAATCGTGTAGGGGATTTTGGTCTATTATTAGGAATTTTAGGTTTTTTTTGGATAACAGGTAGTTTAGAGTTTAGGGATTTGTTCAAAATAGCTAATAACTGGATTCCTAATAATGGAATTAACTCTTTACTTACTACTTTGTGTGCTTTTTTATTATTCCTTGGTGCAGTTGCGAAATCCGCACAATTCCCTCTTCACGTATGGTTACCCGATGCTATGGAAGGGCCCACTCCTATTTCGGCTCTTATACACGCAGCAACTATGGTTGCTGCGGGAATTTTTCTTCTAGCTCGACTTCTTCCTCTTTTCATATCTTTACCTTTGATAATGAGTTTTATTTCTTTAGTAGGTACAATAACACTATTCTTAGGAGCTACTTTAGCTCTTGCTCAGAGAGATATTAAAAGAAGCTTAGCCTATTCTACAATGTCTCAATTGGGTTATATGATGTTAGCTCTAGGTATAGGTTCTTATCAAGCTGCTTTATTCCATTTGATCACTCATGCTTATTCAAAAGCTTTATTGTTCTTGGGATCCGGATCCGTTATTCATTCAATGGAACCTCTTGTTGGATATTCACCAGATAAAAGTCAAAATATGGTTCTTATGGGCGGTTTAAGAAAATACATTCCAATCACAAGAACTACTTTTTTATGGGGTACACTTTCTCTTTGTGGTATTCCACCTCTTGCTTGCTTCTGGTCCAAAGATGAAATCCTTAGTAATAGTTGGTTGTATTCGCCCTTTTTTGGAATAATAGCCTCCTTTACTGCAGGATTAACTGCCTTTTATATGTTTCGGATATATTTACTTACATTTGATGGGTATTTGCGTGTTCATTTTCAAAATTACAGTAGCACTAAAGAGAGTTCCTTGTATTCAATATCCTTATGGGGAAAAAGGATACCCAAAGGAGTGAATAGGGATTTCGTTTTATCAACAACGAAGAGTGGAGTTTCTTTTTTTTCACAAAATATACCAAAAATTCAAGGTAATACAAGAAATAGGATAGGATCCTTTACTACGTCTTTTGGGGCTAAAAAAACTTTTGCCTATCCGCATGAAACGGGAAATACTATGTTATTTCCTCTTCTTATATTACTACTTTTCACTTTGTTCATTGGATTCATAGGAATCTCTTTTGATAATGGAGGAATTGGTAATGGAATAGCAGAGTTAACCATATTATCAAAGTGGTTAACTCCCTCAATAAACTTTACCCAGGAAAGTTCTAATTCTTTTGTAAATTCATATGAATTTATTACTAATGCAATTTCTTCTGTAAGTCTAGCTATCTTTGGTTTATTCATAGCATATATCTTCTATGGATCCGCTTATTCTTTTTTTCAGAATTTGGATTTAATAAACTCTTTTTACAAAGGAAATCCTAAAAAAGAATTTTTAGATCAAGTAAAAAAAAATATATACAGTTGGTCATATAATCGTGGTTATATAGATATTTTCTATACTAGGGTCTTTACCCTCGGTATAAGAGGGTTAACCGAACTCACGGAGTTTTTTGATAAGGGTGTTATTGATGGAATTACCAATGGAGTGGGTCTTGCTAGTTTTTGTATAGGAGAGGAAATTAAATATGTAGGGGGAGGTCGAATCTCGTCTTATTTATTCTTTTTTTTATGTTATGTATCTGTGTTTTTATTCTTTTTTCTTTCTTAAGTTAAGGAATTTACAACAAGTCTCTTGCAAAAATAACTATCCTATCCCCTTTCTACAATCTCTCTATATCCTTGTTACATAAGGTAAGTATTGTATAATAGTTCGGTTTTCCGCGATTTTTTCCATTCCTCTGTGTAAATACCCTAATATGGGTTCACAATCAATAACATCCTCACCATCGAGAGTAACGATCAGTCGAAGAACACCATGCATTGATGGGTGTTGAGGGCCCATATTGACTATCATGAGATCTTTTCTTGTAAGCGGTAGACTCATATCCTTTCTTCCTTAATTCATTATTCCATGAAAATGGATTATTCCATGAATTCCTCAAAGCGAGGCTCATCAAAATGAAAAATCTAAGACTACTATAAGACTACTAAAAAAATAATAAAACAAGAAAAAAATTTGAACGATTAAATTACTGCTCCCGAATATTCAACTGACCGATTAATTTCTTATAACGTACTCTATTTTTCTTTGCCAAATAAGC
>NW_028259461.1:7558596-7571096 GCF_056163025.1 Triticum urartu | reverse complement strand
ATCTCTTCATGCTCGTTCCAAGTTCGAAGTACCTTTTGGCCAAAGAAAAACCCGCTTCCTGACACGATTGCCTCTTTATCTTTATATAGATAGATTCTATGGGGTTATTACTTAGTAAGTCTATTTTGTACAAGAGCCCCTCCTATCTGATAGAAAAGGGTCCCATGATCCCGAGCCGATCTTACCTTGGCTCGCAAACCCCAAGTTTGTCTATGAAGAGCTAATCTAATTGTATTTTTTTCTAGAATGGATTTCTTATGTGGAATACTAATGGATAGGGCTTCGTTGCTAAGTGCTACAAGATCTAGTGCACTGGAACTCGTGGTTATGGACCCGAATCCTTTAGTATGGAACATTGTCTTTTCCAAGTAAAAACCCCTAGTATATGAAAGAATGAAAAGGTGCTTTCGTTCTTGTGGAATAAGAAGCCCTCGTACCTTAATGAAAGGAAAATCGTAATTTTTCGTTAGGTATTTGACCAAATAGGATCGTCCAGTTCCTACAGAACCTATCACTAAAATACCCGATAGGGCTAAGCGGAACGAAAAGGGTTTTCCATGAGATGGTAAATGAAAACGATTAGTCCCACACGAGGTTTGGGAATAAGTGATTGTCTGATAATGAGCAAGGAATATACGTCTTTCTGCTAAAGAGGATCTATTAAACTCATAATTCATTAGATCCTTGTTATCAATGCCAACTAGGTATCATAAGTAAATGGATCCCGGTTGTTCAATCCTTTGATAACCAAGGTCATTCTTTGCTAAAGAGAAATGATCACTATGAGTCAGACTCAATAGAATTGGATCCATTCCAAATAGCGAGAATTAGGATTCTTGATCCCTCTCAATCTCTCTTTCAATTCGAGGATCCAGAGAGGTGTTTTCATAGTCATCTCCGAATATTTGCCATCTCGGAATATTTTCGATTTCATTTTTCTATGATATGTCTTTCTATATGAAAATTGGTTATTTACGATGTACGATGATCCCTGTTAAGCATCCATGGCTGAATGGTTAAAGCGCCCAACTCATAATTGGTAAATTTGCGGGTTCAATTCCTGCTGGATGCACACGAACGGGAACATTCCATAAGTCTATTGGAACTGGCTCTCTATCCATGGAATCTCATCCATCATCCATACATAACGAATTGGTATGGTATATTCATACCATAACATAAGAACAATAAGAACTCGAATTCTTATCGATACTGGAACTCAGAGCATAGGAGGGAAAGTCGATTTATGGATGGAATCAAATACGCAGTATTTACAGAAAAAAGTCTTCGTTTATTGGGAAAGAATCAATATACTTTTAATGTCGAATCGGGATTCACTAAGACAGAAATAAAGCATTGGGTCGAACTCTTCTTTGGTGTTAAGGTGGTAGCTGTGAATAGCCATCGACTACCTGGAAAAGGTAGAAGAATAGGACCTATTCTGGGCCATACAATGCATTACAGACGTATGATCATTACCCTTCAACCGGGTTATTCTATTCCACTTCTAGATAGAGAAAAAAACTAAAGGAGAATACTTAATAATACGGCGAAACATTTATACAAAACACCTATCCCGAGCACACGCAAGGGAACCGTAGACAGGCAAGTGAAATCCAATCCACGAAATAATTTGATCCATGGACGGCACCGTTGTGGTAAAGGTCGTAATTCCAGAGGAATCATTACCGCAAGGCATAGAGGGGGAGGTCATAAGCGCCTATACCGTAAAATAGATTTTCGACGGAATCAAAAAGACATATCTGGTAGAATCGTAACCATAGAATACGACCCTAATCGAAATGCATACATTTGTCTCATACACTATGGGGATGGTGAGAAGAGATATATTTTACATCCCAGAGGGGCTATAATTGGAGATACTATTGTTTCTGGTACAAAAGTTCCTATATCAATGGGAAATGCCCTACCTTTGAGTGCGGTTTGAACTATTGATTTACGTAATTGGAAGTAACCAATTAGGTTTACGACGAAACCTAGAAATCGATCACTGATCCAATTTGACTACCTCTACGGGATAGACCTCAACAGAAAACTGTTGAGTAACGGCAGCAAGTGATTGAGTTCAGTAGTTCCTCATAGAAAATTATTGGCTCTAGAGATATGGTAATATGGAGAAGACAAAATTGTTTGAAGCACGCACAGAACCGGAAGCGCCCCTTGTTTCAAAGAGAGGAGGACGGGTTATTCACATTTAATTTGATGGTCAGAGGCAAATTGAAAGCTAAGCAGTGGTAATTAAGACCCCCGGGGGAAAATAGGGATGTCTCCTACGTTACCCATAATATGTGGAAGTATCGACGTAATTTCATAGAGTCATTCGATCTGAATGCTACATGAAGAACATAAGCCAGATGACGGAACGCAGAGACCTAGGATGTAGAAGATCATAACATGAGCGATTCGGCAGATTTGGATTCCTTTCCTATATATCCACTCATGTGGTACTTCATCATATGATTCATATAAGATCCATCTGTCTAGAGATCGTCATATACATCTAGAAAGCCGTATGCTTTGGAAGAAGCTTGTACAGTTTGGGAAGGGGTTTTTTGAGAGAAAAGAAGAATCTACTTCAACCGATATGCCCTTAGGCACGGCCATGCATAACATAGAAATCACACGTGGAAGGGGTGGGCAATTAGCTAGAGCAGCAGGTGCTGTAGCGAAACTCATTGCAAAAGAGGGTAAATCGGCCACTTTAAGATTACCATCTGGGGAGGTCCGTTTAGTATCCCAAAACTGCTTAGCAACAGTCGGACAAGTGGGTAATGTTGGGGTGAACCAAAAAAGTTTGGGTAGAGCCGGATCTAAGTGTTGGCTAGGTAAACGCCCCGTAGTAAGAGGGGTAGTTATGAACCCTGTGGACCACCCCCATGGGGGCGGTGAAGGGAAAGCTCCCATTGGTAGAAAAAAACCCACAACCCCTTGGGGTTATCCTGCGCTTGGAAGAAGAACTAGGAAAAGGAAAAAATATAGCGATAGTTTTATTCTTCGTCGCCGTAAGTAAATACGTAACTAGGAATATGGAAAATTGCATTTTTGGAATTTGCAATAATGCGATGGGCGAACGACGGGAATTGAACCCGCGCATGGTGGATTCACAATCCACTGCCTTGATCCACTTGGCTACATCCGCCCCTTATCCAGCTAAAGGATTTTTTTCTTTTTTCCATTGATCATTATTCTATTTATTCTGACCTCCGTACTTCGATCGAGATATTGGACATAGAATGCCACTCTTTAAAAAGGAAAAAAGGAGTAATCAGCTGTGACACGAAAAAAAACGAATCCTTTTGTAGCTCATCATTTATTGGCAAAGATAGAAAAGGTCAATATGAAGGAGGAGAAAGAAACAATAGTAACGTGGTCCCGGGCATCTAGCATTCTACCCACAATGGTTGGCCATACAATCGCGATTCATAATGGAAAGGAACATATACCTATTTACATAACAAATCCTATGGTAGGTCGCAAATTGGGGGAATTCGTGCCTACTCGGCATTTCACGAGTTATGAAAATGCAAGAAAGGATACTAAATCTCGTCGTTAACTGAATTCTGAATAGAAAGATTAAGAAGAAAAAAAGATTCAAAATAAAGACAGAAATACCCAATATCTTGCTAGAACAAGATATTGGGTATTTCTGTCTTCAAAAATTCTTATATGTTAGCAGAAAAACCTTATCCATTAATAGATGGAACTTCAACAGCAGCTAAGTCTAGAGGGAAGTTGTGAGCATTACGTTCGTGCATTACTTCCATACCAAGGTTAGCACGGTTGATGATATCAGCCCAAGTATTAATAACGCGACCTTGACTATCAACTACAGATTGGTTGAAATTGAAACCATTTAGGTTGAAAGCCATAGTACTAATACCTAAAGCAGTGAACCAGATTCCTACTACAGGCCAAGCAGCCAAGAAGAAGTGTAAAGAACGAGAGTTGTTGAAACTAGCATATTGGAAGATTAATCGGCCAAAATAACCATGAGCAGCCACAATATTATAAGTTTCTTCCTCTTGACCAAATTTGTAACCCTCATTAGCGGATTCATTTTCAGTAGTTTCCCTGATCAAACTAGAGGTTACCAAGGAACCATGCATAGCACTGAATAGGGAACCGCCGAATACACCAGCTACACCTAACATGTGGAATGGATGCATAAGGATGTTGTGCTCTGCCTGGAATACAATCATAAAGTTGAAAGTACCAGAGATTCCTAAAGGCATACCATCAGAAAAGCTTCCTTGACCAATAGGGTAAATCAAGAAAACAGCAGTAGCAGCTGCAACAGGAGCTGAATATGCAACAGCAATCCAAGGACGCATACCCAGACGGAAACTAAGTTCCCACTCACGACCCATATAACAAGCTACACCAAGTAAGAAGTGTAGAACAATTAGCTCATAAGGACCACCATTGTATAACCACTCATCAACAGATGCAGCTTCCCAAATTGGGTAAAAGTGCAATCCGATCGCCGCAGAAGTAGGGATAATAGCACCAGAGATAATATTGTTTCCATAAAGTAAAGAACCAGAAACAGGCTCACGAATACCATCAATATCTACTGGAGGGGCAGCGATGAAGGCGATAATAAATACAGAAGTTGCGGTCAATAAGGTAGGGATCATCAAAACACCGAACCATCCGATGTAAAGACGATTTTCAGTGCTAGTTATCCAGTTGCAGAAGCGACCCCACAGGCTTGTACTTTCGCGTCTCTCTAAAATTGCAGTCATGGTAAGATCTTGGTTTATTCAAATTGCAAGGACTCCCAAGCACACGTATTAACTAGAATATAGATAATAGAAGGCTTGTTATTTAACAGTATAACATAGACTATATACCAATGTCAACCAAGTCAGCCCAAAGATTAGCTATCCATATAACTAAATTAACCAAACCAATAATTTTGTATTTGTAAATGAAGTGAGTCAAAGTGAAAAACTTTGATGGGTCTTTTCTATATGGGTTGCCCGGGACTCGAACCCGGAACTAGTCGGATGGAGTAGATAATTCTTCCTTGTTACAATAGAGAAAAATCCCTCCCCAAATCGTGCTTGCATTTTTCATTGCACACGACTTTCCCTATGTAGAAATAGCCAATTTCTATTCCAAAGAGGAAGTTCTACTAATTTTTTTAATTAGTAAGTTGATTCACCTACTCTTTATTATAATAAAAAGAACATTTCAGAATGAAAAATAGAAAAGTTTTTTCTTGATCATTTATCAACCCTTTCCTGTTTCTTAATTTCGTCTAATGATTAATTAAGAGGGTTGACCAGGTCATTGATACGTATAATATCCAAATACCAAATACGCTCAGTGTGTGATCCACAGAAAGAAAAAAGAGTTGTTTTGGTGAACATCAAAGAAAAAACTTGCTCTTCTTCCATAAAAAATTCTTCTAAAAATGCCGAACCCAATCGTTGCATAAAAGTTCGTACCGTGCTTTTATGTTTACGAGCTAAAGTTCTAGCACATGAAAGTCGAAGTATATACTTTAGTCGATACAAAGTCCGTTTTTTCGAAGATCCACTATGATAATGAAAAAGATTTCTACATATCCGACCAAATCGATCAAGAATATCCCAATCTGATAAATCTGTCCAAATGGGTTTACTAATAGGATGCCCCGATCCAGTACAAAATTGAGCTTTTGATAAGTATCCTATGAGGAGAGTAGCGGGGACTATGGTATCGAATTTTTTCATTCGAGTATCTATTAGAAATGAATTCTCCAGCATTTGATTCCTTACTAACAAAGAACTTTTTTGTACACTTGAAAGGTACCCCATAAAATCGAAGCAAGAGTTTGCTAATTGGTTTATATGGATTCTTCGCGGCTGAGTCCAAAAACAGAAATAATATTGCCAGAAATTGATAAGGTAGCATTTCCATTTCTTCTTCAAAAAAAAAGTGCCTTTTGATGCAAGAATTGCCTTTCCTTGATATCGAACATAATGCATAAGAGGATCCATAAAGAACCATAGGGTTTTCCGAGAAAAACCAGGGTACATTATCCCAAAATGTTCCATCTTCCTAGAAAAGTGGATTCGTTCCAGAAAAGTTCCAGAAGATGCTAATGGTAAGCAAGAAGATTGTTTACGAAGAAACAACAAAAAAAATTCATATTCTGATACATAAGAGTTATATAGGAATTGAAATAGTCTTTTATTTTCTTTTTGAAAAAAAAAAATGGATTTCATTGAAGTAATAAAACTATTCCAATTCGAATAATAGTTGAGAAAGAATCGCAATAAATGCAAAGATGGAACATCTTGGATACGGTATTGAAGGAGTTGAACCAGGATTTCCAAATGGATAGGATAGGGTATTTCTATATGTGATAGATAATCCAAATGCAAAAATTTGTCTTCTAAAAAGGGAAATATTGAATGAATAGAGCGTAAATTCTGAAACTTTGGTATTTCTTTTTCTTTCAGACAAAAAAATTCCCGTAGCGAGAATGGGATTTCCACAACGATCGCAAACCCTTCAGATAGAATCTGAGAATAAAACTCAGAATAAAAATAATTTTTGTAATCCAATAATCGATCTTGGTTAGGATGATTAACCGAGTTATCCAAAAAATTCTGCTGATACATTCGAATAATTAAACGTTTCACAAGTAGTGAACTAAATTTCTTGTTATTACAACTAACAACTATTTCCACAGGTTCAGAACCATTTAATCCATAATGGTGGGCAAATGCATAAATATATTCCTGAAAGAGAAGTGGGTAGACAAAGTATTGTTGACGAGATTTATGTTTTTCTGAATACCCTTCGAATTTTTCCATTTGTATTTCTACTTGAATCAGAGAGAAGAAGCATTTCTCGGTTTATCGAATGATGATACATAGTGCAATATGGTCAGAACAGGGTGTTGCATTTTTAATACAAACCCTGGAAAGAAAGGGAGTCTAATCCACAGATCTTTTTCTGCTCCTTTTCTACCCAATTAGTTTATGTTTGTTCTAATTAAAAAAAAAGAACAGAACAAGTTTTTTATTTTTGCAGGCCAATCGCTCTTTTGACTTTGGAATACAGCCTCTTTATCAATATACTGCTTCTTTTACACATTCAATCCATAACATCCCTTATTCAATCCATAATCAAGAATAATTAGGATTTCTAAAAAAAAAAAGAAAAAATAAAGGGTCCACTCATAGGAAAACCCAACCTTTCCCCGCATCCGGCACTAATCTATGTTTTAACGTCTAATTAGAGCGGGGAATCATTCCAATTAGGAAGTTCAGCTCGTTGCTTTTTATTTTACCAGAATTGGAGCCAGGCTCTATCCATTTATTCATTAGACCCAGAAAATCGTAATTTTGGATTCCATTCAAAAAAGATTGATTTTATTACGACATGCTATTTTTTCCATTCATTACCTTTGAGGATCAGTCGTGGTCTTCTAGACTCTACCAAGAGTCTGGACGAATTTGTTGTTTCATCCAAATGTGTAAAAGATCATAGTCGCACTTAAAAGCCGAGTACTCTACCATTGAGTTAGCAACCCAGATAAAAAAAGGATCTTAGATACGATCGAAATCCAAAAATCAATGGAATTACACCGCGCGCTTCTGTCAAAACATTGAACTAGCAAGACATCAAAAGATTTTTTTTATCGACCATGAAAAACACTCAAATGCCAAAACGAACAGGTCCGGTGAAATTCCACTAAAGTAAAGTTAAAAAAAGAGCGACCCTAATCACGATGGCCAAATTCTCCTTATTTTTAGCGATTTTTATTAACAAAAAATATATATTATAAAAAATATATATTATATTGTATGAGAATACATGCAAGAGGAACACCCTTATCATTTGAGCGAAGTGTAGGCGGAAAAATTGAATATGGAGTGAGGATAAAGAGACCCATCTATCTACAAATTCTATTTGTTCAATAGACCTTTGTCAATGGAAATACAATGGTAAGAAAACAAATTAGATAGAAAAAGTAAATAAAATAGGGGCTTATGTTGGATTGGCACGATATAATATAAATCCAAATAGGATTAAAAAAGAGGTAAATTGTGTCTAAATAATTAGACAACTAGGAATACTAATAATCTTCTCCTATCCTATTTTTTGATTCATTTAGTTCTTCAATTAACTCAAAGTTCTTTCTTTTTCTTTAAAGAATTCTGCCTTCCTTAAAATATCATAAACAGTTCTTGTTGGTTGAGCACCCTTTTCAAGGAAATAGAGAATAGCTGGAACATTTAAACAAGTTTGATTCTTTATCGGATCATAAAAACCTACTTTTTGAAGATCTCTTCCTTCTCTTCGAGATCGAACATCAATTGCAACGATTCGATAGACAGCTTATTGGGATAGATGTAGATAAACAACGCCCCCCCCTAGAAACGTATATGAGGTTTTCTCCTCATACGGCTCGAGAAAATGATTCGAATTTCTGTCGATAATAATAGAAATTAGACTATGACGTGCATTAATTTCCTTACAGAAAAAACAAATTTCATTTATACTCATGACTCAAGTGGGCTAATTTTGCCTGACAAACTTCGAAGGCAAAATCCTTCCAAAATTTTTGAGTCGTCTTTAAACTCTTTTCTTTGTCTCATTTCGAACGAATTGACTTTTATTCCTTATTCTAATCCAACTCTGTTGTTGAGACAATTGAAAATTGTGTTTACTTGTTCTGGAATCCTTTATCTTTGATTTGTGAAATCCTTGGGTTTAGACATTACTTCGGGAATTCCTATTTTTTTCTTTCAAAAGAGTAGCAACATACCCTTTTTTCTTATTTCCTTCGATAAAGCATTTATCTCTTCTATAGAAATCTAATAAGAGGGATTGATTCTGATATACTTTTATTGGACTTTCTTCTTATTTTAACCTTTCGATTTATTTCTATATTAAGGATAGACTGACAAAGTTGGCCTAATTTATTAGTTTTCACTAACCCTAGATTCTTTCCCTTGATAAAAAAAATTCTGTCCTCTCGAGCTCCATCGTGTACTATGTTACTTAAACCCAGCGCAAATTTGGTTCGGAACGAATAGAACAGGCTATGTCGAGCCAAGAGCATTTTCATTACTATGGAAAATGATGGATAGCAAAATCCACAATCGATCATGTCCTTCAAGTCGCACGTTGCTTTCTACCACATCGTTTTAAACGAAGTTTTACCATAACAAACATTCCTCTTTTCATTGCAAAGTGGTATAGAGAATTGATCCAATATGGATGGAATCATGAATAGTCATTGGTTTAGTTTTTTTATACTAATTAAAACTTGCTATCTATGGAGCAATATGGATAAAAGAAAGTAAGTATTTATCCGGGAAGCCTCCGCCAAGATCCAATTTATTTAAACCCATATTAAAATTCTATCATATGAATGAAACATAGTTTGAAAAAGACGACTAAACAAGTTTGCTTAAAACTTATTTATTCTTAAATTTCCACCCTCAACGGATGGCTCGAGATGATCAATCTTGAAGTGAGAAAAGAAGGATTGACTCTTCCTCAATAAATAAACTATCAACCTCCAAAAAAGTTTAATTAATTTAATTACTAGAATTAGAATTCTAGTAGTAATATATTTTTTCAGTACCAAAAACAATTAACTATAATAACTAAATAAACTATTCCAATGAAAAGATTGAAAGTTTTTGGTAGTTATAGAATTCTCGTACTTCTTCAACTCGAATACCAAAAGGAAGAAAAAAATATGACTAAGTGATTTTATAGTAGAGGCATATCCTGAATGTGCTTGATAGATCCCATTTTTTCATGAAAATAAAGATAGTCAATTTGACTGGACTTAAGACTTTATTATGTTTTCTGAGAAAGAATAAGATATCATTATTCTCTTTAATAAACTTTTGTCTCGTACGGAATACTATATGATTTCACCGTTTGTTTCATCAGAAACAATCTGGGACGGAAGGATTCGAACCTCCGAGTAACGGGACCAAAACCCGCTGCCTTACCACTTGGCCACGCCCCATTTCGGGTTTTATGCGACACTAATAAACACTAGTATGTTTATTTGTTATTCGTCAATACCATTTCAATTACATAAAAAAGGAGGGATATTCTCTTGCTAGTATTCTACACATGCGGATAATATAGAATCAAAAAAATGCATTGATCATTACATGGAATTCTATTAAGATATTATATGAAAGTCGAATTTATTCCACTCTCATTTGAGAGTGCGAATACAAGGAGGTATTTTGTGTTTGGGAAAGTCCGAAGAAAAAAGATTTTGAATCTGCCTTTTCCTTCTTTCCCTTAAAAAAATAACTCAAGAAAAATCCAATTATTTACTCTACAAGAATGAAATGCTTGTTATGCCTAATATACTTAGTTTAACCTGTATCTGTTTTAATTCTGTTCTTTATCCTACTAGTTTTTTCTTTGCCAAATTACCCGAAGCTTATGCTATTTTCAATCCAATCGTGGATATTATGCCTGTTATACCTCTATTCTTTTTTCTATTAGCCTTTGTTTGGCAAGCTGCTGTAAGTTTTCGATGAAATCTTTAGTACTCTGTATGCCAAATTGAATGATGTGTTCATTCCAAAAAAATTTTAAAATGGGTAAAAGCCGAGAAGTTTTATATTTTTATATTATGAACCTTCGATTCTAAAATTTAAATTCTTCTACATTGAATGGGTAGCTACAGCAATAAATTTGGATCAGCCTTTCTACTCCCCTGCACCTAGGTTGAGCAGGTACCTAAAGGTACCTACACAATACCTAACCACCTAACCCTATTTTTGCTATTGATAAGAGTGCTTATTATAAAAGAATTCTTGCAATTTTTTTCAAGAATTCTTTTTTGCATTTTTAGGTATAAAAAAAAACCATCCTAGTGGATCCGTGTGGTAAGGAAAAACTGGTAATCTATTCCTTAAAAAAAAATCTTGGAGATTATGTAATGCTTACTCTCAAACTTTTTGTTTATACAGTAGTGATATTCTTTGTTTCACTCTTTATCTTTGGATTCTTATCTAATGACCCAGGACGGAATCCTGGACGCGAGGAGTAAAAATTCAGTTTTTTTTTTTCTTATTGGATTTGTTTCGTACATTTATCTATGAGAAAATCCGGGGGTCAGAATTCTTTCCAATTCGAAAGTCCCAAATGATCCAAGGGAGCGGAAAGAGAGGGATTCGAACCCTCGGTACAAAAAAATTGTACAACGGATTAGCAATCCGCCGCTTTAGTCCACTCAGCCATCTCTCCACGTTCCAAAGCGAAAGGTTTCCGTGATATGATATAGGCAAGAAATAAGAAATAACGGTTGCAAAAAACCCCTTTTTTTTCTTTCAAAAGTCTATAAAAATTATATTGCCAATTCCATTTTAATTATATTCTTTTTTCTTAATGTTAATAAAAAAAGAAGAAAATTCTTGTTTTTTCTTTCTAAAAATCGATATTGGCCGAGAGACAATCAAATAGATTTTCTCTTTAGCGGGCATTTCCATATAGGACTTGTTATAATTATAATAAAACAAGCAGGTTATATAAAAAAAACGCTTTTTTTGTCGATTATTTATCAAGAAAGCAAAAAGGGTTCTTATCAAATCCACCATAAAATTGGAAAGAAGCATAAAGTAAGTAGACCTGACTCCTTTAATGATGCCTCTATCCGCTATTCTGATATATAAATTCGATGTAGATGAAATTGTATAAGCGAATTTTTTTTATTTCCTTAGACTTAGACCGCGCAAGACAAGAATTTTTCGCTATTTACGATTTCATATTCTTGTTACTAGATGTTCTATAGGAATAAGAAGAAATCGCAACTCCTTTGCGCTACACATAAAATTGGATTTCGAAGGTCCATTTTTTTTTTTCAGAATCCTCTATTATTTTAGTTCTTCCACCCATGCAATAGAGAGGGAATGGGAAAAGAAGGGTTACTTTTATTTGCATTTTTCCCTTAAAAGATAGACTTTGAAATAGGAGTCTTGGAATAATGCTGAATTCAAAGGTTTATTTCTTTCTATAGTATAAGAAAAACAATTTATTTCTATTTCTATAGTATAAGAAAAACAAATAAATAGTATAAGAAAAACAAATCGAATCAAATTCATGGATTTACCACGACCTCGGTTGTGACTGTGACTCCATAGATAAAAATGGGAAATTTCTCTCTTCGAGACCATTGAAAAAGGGCATTGAACGAGAAAGAAATCGTCCACAGATAATAAAACTATCATATGCCTTGGAAAGTGATATGAGGTGCTCGGAAATGGTTGAAGTAATTGAATAGGAGGATCACTATGACTATAGCCCTTGGTAGAATTCCTAAAGAAGAAAATGATCTATTTGATACTATGGATGACTGGTTACGAAGGGACCGTTTCGTTTTTGTAGGATGGTCTGGCCTATTGCTCTTTCCTTGTGCTTATTTCGCTTTAGGGGGTTGGTTTACAGGGACAACTTTTGTAACTTCTTGGTATACCCATGGATTGGCTAGTTCC
>NW_028259461.1:7553260-7558096 GCF_056163025.1 Triticum urartu | reverse complement strand
CTAGTTAATACGTGTGCTTGGGAGTCCTTGCAATTTGAATAAACCAAGATCTTACCATGACTGCAATTTTAGAGAGACGCGAAAGTACAAGCCTGTGGGGTCGCTTCTGCAACTGGATAACTAGCACTGAAAATCGTCTTTACATCGGATGGTTCGGTGTTTTGATGATCCCTACCTTATTGACCGCAACTTCTGTATTTATTATCGCCTTCATCGCTGCCCCTCCAGTAGATATTGATGGTATTCGTGAGCCTGTTTCTGGTTCTTTACTTTATGGAAACAATATTATCTCTGGTGCTATTATCCCTACTTCTGCGGCGATCGGATTGCACTTTTACCCAATTTGGGAAGCTGCATCTGTTGATGAGTGGTTATACAATGGTGGTCCTTATGAGCTAATTGTTCTACACTTCTTACTTGGTGTAGCTTGTTATATGGGTCGTGAGTGGGAACTTAGTTTCCGTCTGGGTATGCGTCCTTGGATTGCTGTTGCATATTCAGCTCCTGTTGCAGCTGCTACTGCTGTTTTCTTGATTTACCCTATTGGTCAAGGAAGCTTTTCTGATGGTATGCCTTTAGGAATCTCTGGTACTTTCAACTTTATGATTGTATTCCAGGCAGAGCACAACATCCTTATGCATCCATTCCACATGTTAGGTGTAGCTGGTGTATTCGGCGGTTCCCTATTCAGTGCTATGCATGGTTCCTTGGTAACCTCTAGTTTGATCAGGGAAACTACTGAAAATGAATCCGCTAATGAGGGTTACAAATTTGGTCAAGAGGAAGAAACTTATAATATTGTGGCTGCTCATGGTTATTTTGGCCGATTAATCTTCCAATATGCTAGTTTCAACAACTCTCGTTCTTTACACTTCTTCTTGGCTGCTTGGCCTGTAGTAGGAATCTGGTTCACTGCTTTAGGTATTAGTACTATGGCTTTCAACCTAAATGGTTTCAATTTCAACCAATCTGTAGTTGATAGTCAAGGTCGCGTTATTAATACTTGGGCTGATATCATCAACCGTGCTAACCTTGGTATGGAAGTAATGCACGAACGTAATGCTCACAACTTCCCTCTAGACTTAGCTGCTGTTGAAGTTCCATCTATTAATGGATAAGGTTTTTCTGCTAACATATAAGAATTTTTGAAGACAGAAATACCCAATATCTTGTTCTAGCAAGATATTGGGTATTTCTGTCTTTATTTTGAATCTTTTTTTCTTCTTAATCTTTCTATTCAGAATTCAGTTAACGACGAGATTTAGTATCCTTTCTTGCATTTTCATAACTCGTGAAATGCCGAGTAGGCACGAATTCCCCCAATTTGCGACCTACCATAGGATTTGTTATGTAAATAGGTATATGTTCCTTTCCATTATGAATCGCGATTGTATGGCCAACCATTGTGGGTAGAATGCTAGATGCCCGGGACCACGTTACTATTGTTTCTTTCTCCTCCTTCATATTGACCTTTTCTATCTTTGCCAATAAATGATGAGCTACAAAAGGATTCGTTTTTTTTCGTGTCACAGCTGATTACTCCTTTTTTCCTTTTTAAAGAGTGGCATTCTATGTCCAATATCTCGATCGAAGTACGGAGGTCAGAATAAATAGAATAATGATCAATGGAAAAAAGAAAAAAATCCTTTAGCTGGATAAGGGGCGGATGTAGCCAAGTGGATCAAGGCAGTGGATTGTGAATCCACCATGCGCGGGTTCAATTCCCGTCGTTCGCCCATCGCATTATTGCAAATTCCAAAAATGCAATTTTCCATATTCCTAGTTACGTATTTACTTACGGCGACGAAGAATAAAACTATCGCTATATTTTTTCCTTTTCCTAGTTCTTCTTCCAAGCGCAGGATAACCCCAAGGGGTTGTGGGTTTTTTTCTACCAATGGGAGCTTTCCCTTCACCGCCCCCATGGGGGTGGTCCACAGGGTTCATAACTACCCCTCTTACTACGGGGCGTTTACCTAGCCAACACTTAGATCCGGCTCTACCCAAACTTTTTTGGTTCACCCCAACATTACCCACTTGTCCGACTGTTGCTAAGCAGTTTTGGGATACTAAACGGACCTCCCCAGATGGTAATCTTAAAGTGGCCGATTTACCCTCTTTTGCAATGAGTTTCGCTACAGCACCTGCTGCTCTAGCTAATTGCCCACCCCTTCCACGTGTGATTTCTATGTTATGCATGGCCGTGCCTAAGGGCATATCGGTTGAAGTAGATTCTTCTTTTCTCTCAAAAAACCCCTTCCCAAACTGTACAAGCTTCTTCCAAAGCATACGGCTTTCTAGATGTATATGACGATCTCTAGACAGATGGATCTTATATGAATCATATGATGAAGTACCACATGAGTGGATATATAGGAAAGGAATCCAAATCTGCCGAATCGCTCATGTTATGATCTTCTACATCCTAGGTCTCTGCGTTCCGTCATCTGGCTTATGTTCTTCATGTAGCATTCAGATCGAATGACTCTATGAAATTACGTCGATACTTCCACATATTATGGGTAACGTAGGAGACATCCCTATTTTCCCCCGGGGGTCTTAATTACCACTGCTTAGCTTTCAATTTGCCTCTGACCATCAAATTAAATGTGAATAACCCGTCCTCCTCTCTTTGAAACAAGGGGCGCTTCCGGTTCTGTGCGTGCTTCAAACAATTTTGTCTTCTCCATATTACCATATCTCTAGAGCCAATAATTTTCTATGAGGAACTACTGAACTCAATCACTTGCTGCCGTTACTCAACAGTTTTCTGTTGAGGTCTATCCCGTAGAGGTAGTCAAATTGGATCAGTGATCGATTTCTAGGTTTCGTCGTAAACCTAATTGGTTACTTCCAATTACGTAAATCAATAGTTCAAACCGCACTCAAAGGTAGGGCATTTCCCATTGATATAGGAACTTTTGTACCAGAAACAATAGTATCTCCAATTATAGCCCCTCTGGGATGTAAAATATATCTCTTCTCACCATCCCCATAGTGTATGAGACAAATGTATGCATTTCGATTAGGGTCGTATTCTATGGTTACGATTCTACCAGATATGTCTTTTTGATTCCGTCGAAAATCTATTTTACGGTATAGGCGCTTATGACCTCCCCCTCTATGCCTTGCGGTAATGATTCCTCTGGAATTACGACCTTTACCACAACGGTGCCGTCCATGGATCAAATTATTTCGTGGATTGGATTTCACTTGCCTGTCTACGGTTCCCTTGCGTGTGCTCGGGATAGGTGTTTTGTATAAATGTTTCGCCGTATTATTAAGTATTCTCCTTTAGTTTTTTTCTCTATCTAGAAGTGGAATAGAATAACCCGGTTGAAGGGTAATGATCATACGTCTGTAATGCATTGTATGGCCCAGAATAGGTCCTATTCTTCTACCTTTTCCAGGTAGTCGATGGCTATTCACAGCTACCACCTTAACACCAAAGAAGAGTTCGACCCAATGCTTTATTTCTGTCTTAGTGAATCCCGATTCGACATTAAAAGTATATTGATTCTTTCCCAATAAACGAAGACTTTTTTCTGTAAATACTGCGTATTTGATTCCATCCATAAATCGACTTTCCCTCCTATGCTCTGAGTTCCAGTATCGATAAGAATTCGAGTTCTTATTGTTCTTATGTTATGGTATGAATATACCATACCAATTCGTTATGTATGGATGATGGATGAGATTCCATGGATAGAGAGCCAGTTCCAATAGACTTATGGAATGTTCCCGTTCGTGTGCATCCAGCAGGAATTGAACCCGCAAATTTACCAATTATGAGTTGGGCGCTTTAACCATTCAGCCATGGATGCTTAACAGGGATCATCGTACATCGTAAATAACCAATTTTCATATAGAAAGACATATCATAGAAAAATGAAATCGAAAATATTCCGAGATGGCAAATATTCGGAGATGACTATGAAAACACCTCTCTGGATCCTCGAATTGAAAGAGAGATTGAGAGGGATCAAGAATCCTAATTCTCGCTATTTGGAATGGATCCAATTCTATTGAGTCTGACTCATAGTGATCATTTCTCTTTAGCAAAGAATGACCTTGGTTATCAAAGGATTGAACAACCGGGATCCATTTACTTATGATACCTAGTTGGCATTGATAACAAGGATCTAATGAATTATGAGTTTAATAGATCCTCTTTAGCAGAAAGACGTATATTCCTTGCTCATTATCAGACAATCACTTATTCCCAAACCTCGTGTGGGACTAATCGTTTTCATTTACCATCTCATGGAAAACCCTTTTCGTTCCGCTTAGCCCTATCGGGTATTTTAGTGATAGGTTCTGTAGGAACTGGACGATCCTATTTGGTCAAATACCTAACGAAAAATTACGATTTTCCTTTCATTAAGGTACGAGGGCTTCTTATTCCACAAGAACGAAAGCACCTTTTCATTCTTTCATATACTAGGGGTTTTTACTTGGAAAAGACAATGTTCCATACTAAAGGATTCGGGTCCATAACCACGAGTTCCAGTGCACTAGATCTTGTAGCACTTAGCAACGAAGCCCTATCCATTAGTATTCCACATAAGAAATCCATTCTAGAAAAAAATACAATTAGATTAGCTCTTCATAGACAAACTTGGGGTTTGCGAGCCAAGGTAAGATCGGCTCGGGATCATGGGACCCTTTTCTATCAGATAGGAGGGGCTCTTGTACAAAATAGACTTACTAAGTAATAACCCCATAGAATCTATCTATATAAAGATAAAGAGGCAATCGTGTCAGGAAGCGGGTTTTTCTTTGGCCAAAAGGTACTTCGAACTTGGAACGAGCATGAAGAGATTAACGAGACTTCTT
>NW_028259461.1:7520760-7535760 GCF_056163025.1 Triticum urartu | reverse complement strand
AAAAATAGAGTACGTTATAAGAAATTAATCGGTCAGTTGAATATTCGGGAGCAGTAATTTAATCGTTCAAATTTTTTTCTTGTTTTATTATTTTTTTAGTAGTCTTATAGTAGTCTTAGATTTTTCATTTTGATGAGCCTCGCTTTGAGGAATTCATGGAATAATCCATTTTCATGGAATAATGAATTAAGGAAGAAAGGATATGAGTCTACCGCTTACAAGAAAAGATCTCATGATAGTCAATATGGGCCCTCAACACCCATCAATGCATGGTGTTCTTCGACTGATCGTTACTCTCGATGGTGAGGATGTTATTGATTGTGAACCCATATTAGGGTATTTACACAGAGGAATGGAAAAAATCGCGGAAAACCGAACTATTATACAATACTTACCTTATGTAACAAGGTGGGATTATTTAGCTACTATGTTTACAGAAGCAATAACAGTAAATGCACCAGAATTCTTGGAGAATATTCAAATACCACAAAGAGCCAGCTATATTAGGGTAATTATGTTAGAATTAAGCCGGATAGCTTCTCACTTGCTATGGCTTGGACCTTTTATGGCGGATCTCGGCGCACAGACTCCTTTTTTCTATATTTTTAGAGAGAGAGAATTAATATATGATCTATTTGAAGCTGCTACAGGTATGCGAATGATGCACAATTACTTTCGCATCGGAGGAGTAGCCGCCGATCTACCTTATGGATGGATCGATAAATGTTTAGATTTCTGTGATTATTTTTTACGCGGAGTTGTTGAATATCAACAACTTATTACACAGAATCCAATTTTTTTAGAGCGAGTTGAAGGAGTAGGTTTTATTAGCGGAGAAGAAGCAGTAAATTGGGGCTTATCGGGACCGATGTTACGAGCTTCTGGAATACAATGGGATCTTCGTAAAGTAGATCCTTATGAGTCTTACAACCAATTTGATTGGAAAGTCCAATGGCAAAAAGAAGGGGATTCGTTAGCTCGCTATTTAGTACGAATTGGTGAAATGAGGGAATCCATCAAAATAATTCAACAAGCTGTAGAAAAAATTCCTGGAGGACCTTATGAAAATTTAGAAGTCCGACGCTTTAAGAAAGAAAATAATTCTGAATGGAATGATTTTGAGTATAAATTTCTTGGTAAAAAACCTTCGCCCAATTTTGAATTGTCAAGACAAGAGCTTTATGTAAGAGTAGAAGCCCCAAAAGGTGAATTAGGGATTTATCTAGTAGGAGATGATAGCCTTTTCCCCTGGAGATGGAAAATCCGTCCACCCGGTGTTTATTAATTTGCAAATTCTTCCTCAGCTAGTTAAAAAAATGAAATTGGCTGATATCATGACGATATTAGGTAGTATAGATATCATTATGGGGGAAGTTGATCGTTGAAATGATAATAGATAGGGTAGAGGTAGAAACTATCAATTCTTTTTCGAAATTGGAATTATTAAAAGAAGTCTATGGACTGATATCGATTCTACCCATTTTGACCCTCCTTTTGGGAATAACAATAGAGGTACTCGTAATTGTGTGGTTAGAAAGAGAAATATCTGCGTCGATACAACAACGTATTGGTCCTGAATATGCTGGCCCCCTGGGCCTGCTTCAAGCTATAGCAGATGGGACTAAGCTACTTTTTAAAGAAGATATTCTGCCATCCCGAGGAGATATTTCTTTATTTAGCATTGGACCCTCTATAGCAGTCATATCAGTTTTATTAAGTTTTTTAGTTATCCCTTTGGGATATCATTTTGTTTTAGCCGATCTTAGTATTGGTGTTTTTTTATGGATTGCCATTTCAAGTATAGCTCCTATTGGTCTTCTTATGGCAGGATATAGCTCAAATAATAAATATTCTTTTTCAGGCGGTCTACGAGCTGCTGCTCAATCCATTAGTTATGAAATACCATTAACTTTTTGTGTGCTAGCAATATCTCTACGTGTGATTCGTTAAAATAGATCTTTTTCCTATAAAATCCATTAACTATTTATATTCCTTTTCTTATTTAGTATTTGGGTTGGTAAGTTAAACTAGATAGCTATATGAGTGAAACAAAACAGCTTATAAATTTGTAGTAAAAAGAAAAAATCTCATTTCCTACGTACAAGAAAAAAGTGGAAGTAAACATAAGCAGTGTAAACTCTTTATCCCAAGGTTGATATTTTTTAATTAGTCATCATATCTTGAAGCGGCCAAGAATAAAGGATTCACGATATGGAATTCCATTACTAGAATACTCCTAGTTATTACTATAACTTAATAATCCATAAGAAGAATCCACCAAAAGTTAGTGAAGGGTTAGGAACACTAAAGTACATAAAGGATTAGTAATGGAAAATCTAAAACATTAGAGATTTTTGCCCATAAAAGGAATCATAATAAGGACTTGCAATTTGTAGAAATTATCAAGTAGTACTTTCTTCGGATTCCGATCCAGAGTATGTTCCCATTCACTTGTTAAGGAAATGGCTATCAAGAACGAATTAACCCTTTATCCATTTTTTCTTTTTAAATACCCCCTCCCTGGGGAAAGAAGAATAGTAAAAAAGATATGGAGTGCACTAGAAAAAATTTTCATTATTTCCTTCCTCTATCCATATTCATGCAGAATTGCTCATGAACTAATACCCAACTCTTTCCATTTATTAATTGAATTCCTATAACAAGTAACAAGTGTTTTATTCCAAGATTAAGTTATTACTGAACAAAGAAAAATTTTCATTATATTATAAAGGATGAGATCAATTCGGAAGCGCTTTTTCTTATTCTAGCAGACGGAATTCCTTTGGTCTAATTTAGGACTTTCAAATCTATTTTATTTTATCTAATTCTATCTACGCCCCCGGGGCTAGGAACAAAACAGTCCTTTCCTTTTTCTGATCATAGAGAAGCCGTATGAAGCTAAGGTTTCATGTACGGTTTTGAAATAGCGGTGGGAACTGTGATGTTATCACCGACTATGATTATCTAACAGTTCAAGTACAGTTGATATAGTTGAAGCACAGTCAAAATACGGTTTTTTTGGATGGAATATTTGGCGTCAGCCTATAGGTTTTCTGGTTTTTTTAATTTCTTCTTTGGCAGAATGTGAAAGATTACCCTTTGATTTACCAGAAGCGGAGGAAGAATTAGTAGCAGGTTACCAAACTGAATATTCCGGTATCAAATATGGTTTATTTTATCTTGTTTCTTACCTAAATTTATTAGTTTCTTCTTTATTTGTAACAGTTCTCTACTTGGGCGGGTGGAATTTATCTATTCCCTATATATCCTTTTTTGATTTTTTCCAAATGAATAAAGCAGTTGGAATTTTGGAAATGACAATGGGTATATTTATTACATTAACTAAAGCTTATTTATTTCTCTTCATTTCTATCACAATAAGATGGACTTTACCGAGGATGAGAATGGATCAGTTATTAAATCTTGGATGGAAATTTCTTTTACCTATTTCCCTGGGCAATCTCTTATTAACAACCTCTTCTCAACTTGTTTCACTATAAATAAGATAATACAATAATAGTAAGAATATTTTCAACACAAAAGCTCTCTCAAACAAGAGAAAGAAACATATCTTTTTCATAGATATTTAGAATGAATATGTTCCCTATGGTAACTGGGTTCATGAGTTATGGTCAACAAACAATACGTGCTACAAGGTACATAGGTCAAAGTTTCATAACTACCTTATCCCACACAAATCGTTTACCTATAACGATTCACTACCCTTATGAAAAATCAATTACACCAGAGCGTTTCCGAGGGCGAATCCACTTTGAATTTGATAAATGTATTGCTTGTGAAGTATGTGTTCGCGTATGTCCGATAGATTTACCCGTTGTGGATTGGAGATTTGAAAAGGATATTAAAAGAAAACAATTGCTTAATTATAGTATTGATTTCGGAGTTTGTATATTTTGTGGCAATTGTGTTGAGTACTGTCCAACAAGCTGTTTATCAATGACTGAAGAATATGAACTTTCTACCTATGATCGTCATGAATTGAATTACAATCAAATTGCTTTAAGTCGGTTACCAATCTCCATAATGGGAGATTACACAATTCAAACAATTAGGAATTCGTCTGAAAGTAAAATAAACAAAGAAAAATCTTCGAATTCAAGAACGATTACTGATTACTAAACTTTGATTTTGTCTTTCTGTTATAAAAATCTAATAATTCTTTATTAAACTTTAAAATTAAACTATAAAGAAAAACGAAAAACTACTGCTTATTGGAAATTATTTCTTATTTTAAATCAGACTAGATTTTCGTGATATAATATAATTTATAACTATAAGTTTATACACAAAAAAATACCCTAATCCTTTTTTCCTTCCTTGAATCCTTTAGTTTTAGTCAGTTCATGAAAAATTTTATACTATTAATTTCTTTTTATCCATAATGGATTTACCTGGACCAATACATGAGATTCTTATGCTATTTGGGGGATTTGTTCTTCTACTAGGGGGTCTAGGAGTAGTATTACTTACCAACCCCATTTATTCTGCCTTTTCGCTGGGATTAGTTCTTGTTTGTATATCCTTATTCTATTTTTTATTAAATTCCTACTTTGTAGCTGTCGCACAACTTCTTATTTATGTGGGAGCCATAAATGTCTTGATCATATTCGCTGTAATGTTCGTAAATGGCTCAGAATGGTCTAAAGATAAGAATTATTGGACTATTGGAGATGGGTTCACTTCACTCGTTTGTATAACTATTGTTTTTTCACTAATGACTACTATCCCAGATACGTCGTGGTATGGAATTCTTTGGACTACAAGATCAAACCAAATAGTAGAACAGGGTCTCATAAATAATGTTCAACAAATTGGAATTCATTTAGCAACCGATTTTTATCTTCCGTTTGAACTCATTTCCATAATTCTTCTAGTTTCTTTAATAGGTGCAATTACTATGGCTCGGCAATAAGAAAACTTAGAAAAAGTACAAATTATAAGAATTGCAAATCTAAAATAAATAACTAAAGAATCACAATTTTGATTTAGTAAAATCCATCTACTGCCAACAAATACCTCCTTTTTTTTTTTTTTTTTTTTCTTTTGTTGTGTAATTGTTCTATTGTAATTAATTGAATCGGTTCAATTCTTGCCCTCATATTGAAATGAATCGAGATTGATAAGGAGTTAGTTAATGATGTTTGAGCATGTACTTTTTTTGAGTGTCTATTTATTTTCGATTGGTATCTATGGATTGATCACAAGCCGAAACATGGTTAGAGCTCTAATATGTCTTGAACTTATACTGAATTCAATTAATCTAAATCTCGTAACATTTTCTGATCTATTTGATAGTCGCCAATTAAAAGGAGATATTTTCGCAATTTTTGTTATAGCCCTTGCAGCTGCTGAAGCCGCTATTGGACTATCCATTCTTTCTTCCATCCATCGTAATAGGAAATCCACTCGTATCAATCAATCTAATTTATTGAATAATTAGACTTTTGAATAATTAGACATAGAATCCTCTAAACAAAGGCGCACATATTAAAATAAATAGAAATCAATACTATTTTCTTAGTATTATTTGAGAATATCCATTTTTTTTAGTAGATTATTGCATAGTATTCTTTTTCACTTAAATGAATTTTTGTATTTGTAATTCATTGATATTGCAATTTGAATATTGCAATAATTTATATTGAAAAGACGATAGCCAATTTATTGGCTAATTCGAATTCGTCTGTACAATTCGTAAAATTCTTTCTTATTTCTTATTTATTGTTGAAATCCAAAATTAAAGTCTCTTGGCTCTCTTCACGCTTTCTCACAAACAGATTAAAAAATAGATTTTTTTTTTTGAAGTTTGGATAAACCATTGCTTCGTCTGGTGTCTACAATACATATGACTCATTATAGTACTAATTTCATTTTTACCAGATCGAAAAATTTTATGTTGAAAAGAAAAATTTATAGATCCAATGTCACATTCCGTAAAAATTTACGATACATGTATAGGATGCACTCAATGTGTACGAGCTTGTCCAACAGATGTATTAGAAATGATACCCTGGGATGGATGTAAAGCCAAGCAAATTGCTTCCGCGCCGAGAACCGAAGATTGTGTGGGTTGTAAGAGATGTGAATCTGCCTGCCCGACAGATTTTTTAAGTGTCCGCGTTTATTTAGGGCCTGAAACAACACGTAGCATGGCTCTATCTTATTGATACGTTACAAAAAACTTCACTCGAATCGTCTGATTCCTCTTTACCGAAGAAGCCTGTGCTCGAAATAATCGAGCACGGGCTTTTCTGGTCAAAACGTATCTTGTCTTTATCACTTTATCATGAGTTATTTTCCTTGGTTAACAATACTTGTTGTTTTGCCGATATTTGCAGGTTCATTAATTTTCTTTTTACCTCATAAGGGAAACAAAGTCGTTAGGTGGTATACTATATCTATTTGTTTATTAGAATTCCTTCTAATGACTTATGCGTTCTGTTATCATTTCCAACTGGAGGATCCCTTAATCCAATTAAAGGAGGATTATAAATGGATAGATGTCTTCGATTTCCACTGGAGATTGGGAATCGATGGACTTTCATTAGGATCTATTTTATTGACAGGATTTATCACTACTTTAGCTACTTTAGCAGCTTGGCCAATTACACGGAATTCGCGATTATTCTATTTCCTGATGCTCGCAATGTATAGTGGTCAAATAGGATTATTTTCTTCGCGAGACCTTTTACTTTTTTTTATCATGTGGGAGTTAGAATTAATTCCTGTTTACTTACTTTTATCCATGTGGGGGGGGAAGAGGCGTCTATATTCAGCTACAAAGTTTATTTTGTATACTGCAGGCGGTTCCATTTTTTTCTTAATCGGAGTTCTGGGTATGGGCTTATATGGTTCCAACGAACCAGGATTAGATTTGGAAAGATTAATTAATCAATCATACCCTGCAACCTTGGAAATACTTTTATATTTTGGCTTCCTTATTGCTTATGCTGTCAAATTGCCGATTATACCCCTACATACGTGGTTACCAGATACCCATGGGGAAGCACATTATAGTACATGTATGCTTTTAGCGGGAATATTATTAAAGATGGGAGCATATGGATTGATTCGGATCAACATGGAATTGTTACCTCATGCTCATTATCTATTTTCGCCCTGGTTAGTAATAATAGGAGCGATCCAAATAATCTATGCAGCTTCAACTTCTCTTGGTCAACGAAATTTCAAAAAAAGAATAGCTTATTCCTCTGTATCTCACATGGGTTTCATAATTATAGGAATTGGTTCCATAACCAACATTGGACTCAATGGAGCTATTTTACAAATATTATCCCATGGATTTATTGGTGCTACACTTTTTTTCTTGGCAGGAACCGCTTCTGATAGAATGCGTCTTGTTTATCTCGAAGAACTGGGGGGAATATCTATCCCAATGCCTAAAATTTTTACCATGTTTAGTAGCTTTTCAATGGCTTCTCTTGCCTTACCAGGAATGAGTGGTTTTGTCGCAGAATTAGTAGTATTTTTTGGACTAATTACTAGTCCAAAATTTCTGTTAATGCCAAAAACACTAATTACTTTTGTAATGGCAATTGGAATGATATTAACTCCTATTTATTTATTATCTATGTTACGCCAGATGTTCTATGGATACAAGCTATTTAATGTTCCAAACGCAAATTTTGTGGATTCTGGACCACGAGAACTCTTTATTTTAATCTGTATCTTTTTACCAGTAATAGGAATTGGTATTTATCCAGATTTTGTTCTCTCCCTATCCGTTGACAGGGTAGAGGCTCTCTTATCCAATTATTATCCTAAATAGGTTTGCTTTTTTTTACTCGTCTGCTCTATTAATGCAGAAATAAGTAAAAAAGTATATAATGCAGAAATAAGTAAAAAAGTATAATTAGATCTATCTCGAATTTTTGAGAACCCTTTGATAAGGCGTTCAAGGGGTTCTCAAATAAAACATAAAAGTAAAAACCTTCATTTCATGAAGGTTTTATTTTATGTAATCATTTAGGTGTTAATGTAAACGAACCATAACTATGTAAGCCTATTCCTAATAGATTTATACCAAAATAACAAATCCAAATTATAAGAAATCCTATCAAAGCTATAAGTGCAGAATTCGTACCCTTCCAATTTGGATTTGTTCTACTATGTAAATAAATTGCGAATATGGTCCAAGTAATAAATGCCCAAGTTTCCTTAGGATCCCAATTCCAATAGGATCCCCAGGCCTCATTAGCCCATACTGCTCCACAAAGAATACCTACGGTTAAAAGGGTAAATCCTAGGCTAATGACACGATAACTCCAAGAATCCAAACGCTCCGTTAATTGATATTTGTAATAATTTGGAAATGAAGGGACAGAGGTTCTTTTTAAAGCACTTCTTTTTGCATAAAAATATTTAATATCACTAAAGAAAAATGTTTTATTTAAAACATTTTTTTTCTTTTTAGAAAAGAAATGGAAATTATTTCGAAATCTAATGATTAGAATAGCGGCAGATAATAAGGATCCGCACAAAAGAGTTGCATAGCTTAATAACATCATACTGACATGCATCATTAACCACTGAGATTGTAGAGCAGGTACTAGTATCGTGGATTGATGCATTTCAGTTAAAAGACCCGATGTGGCAAAGCCTTGCGTTAAAATAGTACTTGGCGTAGTTATTGTGCTTAAATCATTTTTAGAGTTCTGTATTTTAGGAATGGTATGAAGAATATACAGGGCCCATGAAAGGAAGATCAATGACTCATATAAATTACTTAATGGAAAATGTCCCGAGGAAGCCCAACGAGAAACTAAGAATCCTGTTATAGAGAAAAAAGTAACTATCATTCCTTTTTCTGACGAATCGCGTAATCCTCCAAGTTCACGAACTAATAAGGTTATAAAATGAATCGTAATCACAATTGAAATCGTTGAGAAAGAGATATGAGTTAGTATATGTTCTAAAGTTGCAAATAGCATAAGGGGAAGGTCCCATTACAAAATTGTAAATTTCGAATTGATTTCTAATCTATTGTATTCTTTTTCAAGAATGCCGCCACTCGGATTCGAACCGAGATGCTTGAGCACTGCTTCCTAAGAGCAGCGTGTCTACCAATTTCACCATGGCGGCTAACTTCAAATAATAGGTAACTTAAAAGAATAATAGCTATTATCTTGGGAATCGTCGATATTGGGAAAGTCCATAAAATTTAGGAACATTAGAGTTTTCATTAAAATAGACTTCGTTTGGTAGTATCGTTTCCATTTTTTTTTTTTACAATAAACTCTTGCTTTGCCCAATAGAAACACAAACACTGCTTGAAAGAGTTGGAACTTCTTTTTTCTAACTTGCAATTATAGAACTAATTTTTTCTAATTAATTTCCCCTTTACATTTTGAAAATTCTTTCAATACAATGAAAAAAATCCAAAAGGGTTTCTATTTAATGATGAAATTAAAATAAAATGGATAAATAGAAAAGGCTTTTTGGATTTTTTAAAAATTTCTAGAATGAAAGTCTTTATGCTCTTATTAATAAGATTTACTAACCTTATGATTTTGGAGAAGATAGGTGGAAGTTGTAAGTCCTATTGTAAGAATACTCCACTTTTCATAATTTTCCTAATAGAATATGAGGATTCTATTAGGAAAATTATGAAAAGTTCATTGATAGGAAAAGAATACTTAGCACACAGTATACCAAACAAAACTTTTTTTTTCTTGTATATATAAGATAAGAGGGGTTTTTTGTTCTAAGAATATTGTACCGAGTAATTCGACACATAAAAGTACATTCAAAGAAGAATCCAAATTATTAAATAATTGGAATTCTTTTTTGATAAGTCAATTCATATTATTCCAAAATCTTATTATTTGTTTGTTGCCCAGAAAAACCCTTTGGTTTTGGATGCTCATTACCGCTCGAAAATGATCTTGATTTTACTAAAGAATAAGATTGTACTATGGAAAAATAAGTCTTTTTCTTCCAAATATTTTTACGAATACGCTTTTTTGACATTGAAGTACGTTTTTTTGGAACTGCCATTCAAAAAGGAAATTACTTTTTTCTAGTTGTATGTGAAAGACATCTATTGCTGCAAATCAATCCTTCTTTCTTCTTTTTATTAGTATTTATACTTAGATACTGAAAGATACTTAAATTTTGAATTATTTTTTACTTCATTTTGTCTAATGCGGATAAGACAACAAGAATTTTTTAACATTTTTTCTTTATATATTTTATACTTTTTTTTTAATAATATAGAATATATAGAAGGGTTTCTCATTTAAATCTATTTATATCTATTTATATATCAAGTATACTCCATATATAGATATATGGTATGGAAGCCTATCCCCCATATAAGATAAGACGGGGGGATAAAAAGAAGGGAAAATGAAAATAGTTAATTAAGTTCAGAATGGTATTCCATAAAGGAAAGGAATTCCAATCAAAACAAAAAATACTGAGTCTCTTAAACAAGACATTCTAAAACTTAGGTAATTTATAGTCATTAGAATTTTAGTTCTATATGAAGTAAGGACTATTCGATAATTTCTTATAAACATAGGTTTTCATTGGAATTCACTCAATCAGTTAATTATGGAACAAGAGAGCTGTTTCATCTTTGTTTTAAAGAAATATAAAAATGAATTATGAATAGAAAGTAAAATGATTCCACTTTTTTTTTTTTATTTTTATAAATATCTTTATTTAGTTAATAAAATAACTTCGTTACCTAGTTATTTTATTAACTTTTTTAATTTAACCAACTAAACCCATTCTTAATTTTTAATTATTTCAATGAGATAAATTTTGGAAAAATTAAGAATTTCAGTATTTTTTCTTATTCTTTTTATTTATTCTTTCAGAAAGAGATAAGAATTGGTTTGGTGAATCGGAAACAATTTTATAGAAAAATTGAAGTAAAAATTGAAGTAAAAATTGCAATTTCTTTTCTTATGGAACATACATATCAATATGCATGGGTAATCCCTCTTCTCCCACTTCCAGTTATTATGTCAATGGGATTTGGCCTTATTCTTATTCCGACAGCAACAAAAAATCTTCGTCGCATATGGGCTTTTCCTAGTGTTTTACTCTTAAGTATAGCTATGGTATTCTCAGTTCAACTGTCTATTCAACAAATAAATGGAAGTTCGATCTATCAATATCTATGGTCTTGGACCGTCAATAATGATTTTTCTTTAGAATTTGGATACTTGATTGACCCACTTACTTCTATTATGTTAATACTAATTACTACTGTAGGAATCCTGGTTCTTATTTATAGTGATGGTTATATGTCTCACGATGAAGGATATTTGAGATTTTTTGTTTATATAAGTTTTTTCAATACTTCCATGTTGGGATTGGTTACTAGCTCCAATTTGATACAAATTTATTTTTTTTGGGAACTCGTGGGAATGTGTTCTTATTTATTGATAGGCTTTTGGTTTACACGACCAATCGCAGCGAGTGCTTGTCAAAAAGCTTTTGTAACTAATCGTGTAGGGGATTTTGGTCTATTATTAGGAATTTTAGGTTTTTTTTGGATAACAGGTAGTTTAGAGTTTAGGGATTTGTTCAAAATAGCTAATAACTGGATTCCTAATAATGGAATTAACTCTTTACTTACTACTTTGTGTGCTTTTTTATTATTCCTTGGTGCAGTTGCGAAATCCGCACAATTCCCTCTTCACGTATGGTTACCCGATGCTATGGAAGGGCCCACTCCTATTTCGGCTCTTATACACGCAGCAACTATGGTTGCTGCGGGAATTTTTCTTCTAGCTCGACTTCTTCCTCTTTTCATATCTTTACCTTTGATAATGAGTTTTATTTCTTTAGTAGGTACAATAACACTATTCTTAGGAGCTACTTTAGCTCTTGCTCAGAGAGATATTAAAAGAAGCTTAGCCTATTCTACAATGTCTCAATTGGGTTATATGATGTTAGCTCTAGGTATAGGTTCTTATCAAGCTGCTTTATTCCATTTGATCACTCATGCTTATTCAAAAGCTTTATTGTTCTTGGGATCCGGATCCGTTATTCATTCAATGGAACCTCTTGTTGGATATTCACCAGATAAAAGTCAAAATATGGTTCTTATGGGCGGTTTAAGAAAATACATTCCAATCACAAGAACTACTTTTTTATGGGGTACACTTTCTCTTTGTGGTATTCCACCTCTTGCTTGCTTCTGGTCCAAAGATGAAATCCTTAGTAATAGTTGGTTGTATTCGCCCTTTTTTGGAATAATAGCCTCCTTTACTGCAGGATTAACTGCCTTTTATATGTTTCGGATATATTTACTTACATTTGATGGGTATTTGCGTGTTCATTTTCAAAATTACAGTAGCACTAAAGAGAGTTCCTTGTATTCAATATCCTTATGGGGAAAAAGGATACCCAAAGGAGTGAATAGGGATTTCGTTTTATCAACAACGAAGAGTGGAGTTTCTTTTTTTTCACAAAATATACCAAAAATTCAAGGTAATACAAGAAATAGGATAGGATCCTTTACTACGTCTTTTGGGGCTAAAAAAACTTTTGCCTATCCGCATGAAACGGGAAATACTATGTTATTTCCTCTTCTTATATTACTACTTTTCACTTTGTTCATTGGATTCATAGGAATCTCTTTTGATAATGGAGGAATTGGTAATGGAATAGCAGAGTTAACCATATTATCAAAGTGGTTAACTCCCTCAATAAACTTTACCCAGGAAAGTTCTAATTCTTTTGTAAATTCATATGAATTTATTACTAATGCAATTTCTTCTGTAAGTCTAGCTATCTTTGGTTTATTCATAGCATATATCTTCTATGGATCCGCTTATTCTTTTTTTCAGAATTTGGATTTAATAAACTCTTTTTACAAAGGAAATCCTAAAAAAGAATTTTTAGATCAAGTAAAAAAAAATATATACAGTTGGTCATATAATCGTGGTTATATAGATATTTTCTATACTAGGGTCTTTACCCTCGGTATAAGAGGGTTAACCGAACTCACGGAGTTTTTTGATAAGGGTGTTATTGATGGAATTACCAATGGAGTGGGTCTTGCTAGTTTTTGTATAGGAGAGGAAATTAAATATGTAGGGGGAGGTCGAATCTCGTCTTATTTATTCTTTTTTTTATGTTATGTATCTGTGTTTTTATTCTTTTTTCTTTCTTAAGTTAAGGAATTTACAACAAGTCTCTTGCAAAAATAACTATCCTATCCCCTTTCTACAATCTCTCTATATCCTTGTTACATAAGGTAAGTATTGTATAATAGTTCGGTTTTCCGCGATTTTTTCCATTCCTCTGTGTAAATACCCTAATATGGGTTCACAATCAATAACATCCTCACCATCGAGAGTAACGATCAGTCGAAGAACACCATGCATTGATGGGTGTTGAGGGCCCATATTGACTATCATGAGATCTTTTCTTGTAAGCGGTAGACTCATATCCTTTCTTCCTTAATTCATTATTCCATGAAAATGGATTATTCCATGAATTCCTCAAAGCGAGGCTCATCAAAATGAAAAATCTAAGACTACTATAAGACTACTAAAAAAATAATAAAACAAGAAAAAAATTTGAACGATTAAATTACTGCTCCCGAATATTCAACTGACCGATTAATTTCTTATAACGTACTCTATTTTTCTTTGCCAAATAAGCCAGCAAACGTCGACGTTTTCCCAAAAGTCTTCGTAGACCTCTTTCCGATGAAAAATCTTTTTTGTGTAATTCCAAATGTGAAGCAAGTCTCCGTATCTTATTGGTGAAACTGAATACTTGAAATTCAACAGAACCCCTGTTTTCTTCTTTTTCTTCTTTAACCATAAATCCAAAAATTTTTCTACCTCCTTTCTTTTTCATGTATTTTTCTGATCAGGAAAAATACAAAATTATGTCAGTTATTTTGAAGTTATTCTAATCTCGTACACACACAAATTTGCAATTATTCATCTACTACTGGAATTTGGATTTATTTTATCGATGCAAATTGGATTTGGATAGAAGGGTACATTCTTTCTAATATTTTAGATAGAAGAAATGTTTCTTCTATCTAAAATATTAGAAAGAATTTTGCTGATTTATTTATTGCTATATGCAATTTATGGAATTGATACACCATTTAATTGATATCATTTAGCAAAATGAAACACAGCATATGCATCCATCTTTTGGCTCGAGAATTTCACGGGATAGAGATATGGTATAAGAAATAGACTATTAAGTAACTCTAAATGAATTGTGGATACATCTGTATCCTTAACATACTGAAACGATTGTCATTATTCGTATCAAACCAATAGCGATTCATACAAGCTAAATCTTCTAATCAATGGTGGGCCAATAATGAATTTTTTTGCATATGTATTAAGACGCTTGGCCTGATTTCGAAATTGTCCAGAGTTTTATATGTTGTTTTCATTGCAAAATGATGGGTCTCCTTCCATAACTTTCCAATTACGAGTACGAGAATTGAAAGACATGAAAATTCTCAATTCTCTACGGCGTCTAGTAGATAGAAACAAGAAAATCAGAAGAATCTTTCTCTCTATTCACTATCATTCCGCGTCTTCGACTTCTATTAGTTTCTTTTCTTCTTTAATGCAATAGCTATAGTTTGATATAAGAATCCATTTCTCAAAGTAATGGAAACCATTCTCTTATAGGAAATGGTTCGAAAATCGCTATTCCACCTTTTAGGTATCGTGAAAAGTGATACCTGTGAAGATCGTGCATTTCAGTCAAATTCAGATCCGTTTTTCGAGTCCATGATATAATATAACCAAATTGGATAGATCTTCCACCTGTTTAGCTAAGAAAGAATAGATACAGAGGTGGATAATAGATCGATATGAAGATCATGAGCTGCCCCATAATGAAATCGCCAGTAGTCGCGAATATCTCCTTCTTCCCTAATCCAAGATTGGAGAAAGAAGATCTAAGAGGGACCTATGGAGAATGTAGTCAGAAATCCATAATAGAGTCCGACCACAA
>NW_028259461.1:7494362-7509362 GCF_056163025.1 Triticum urartu | reverse complement strand
TCAGGCCAAGCGTCTTAATACATATGCAAAAAAATTCATTATTGGCCCACCATTGATTAGAAGATTTAGCTTGTATGAATCGCTATTGGTTTGATACGAATAATGACAATCGTTTCAGTATGTTAAGGATACAGATGTATCCACAATTCATTTAGAGTTACTTAATAGTCTATTTCTTATACCATATCTCTATCCCGTGAAATTCTCGAGCCAAAAGATGGATGCATATGCTGTGTTTCATTTTGCTAAATGATATCAATTAAATGGTGTATCAATTCCATAAATTGCATATAGCAATAAATAAATCAGCAAAATTCTTTCTAATATTTTAGATAGAAGAAACATTTCTTCTATCTAAAATATTAGAAAGAATGTACCCTTCTATCCAAATCCAATTTGCATCGATAAAATAAATCCAAATTCCAGTAGTAGATGAATAATTGCAAATTTGTGTGTGTACGAGATTAGAATAACTTCAAAATAACTGACATAATTTTGTATTTTTCCTGATCAGAAAAATACATGAAAAAGAAAGGAGGTAGAAAAATTTTTGGATTTATGGTTAAAGAAGAAAAAGAAGAAAACAGGGGTTCTGTTGAATTTCAAGTATTCAGTTTCACCAATAAGATACGGAGACTTGCTTCACATTTGGAATTACACAAAAAAGATTTTTCATCGGAAAGAGGTCTACGAAGACTTTTGGGAAAACGTCGACGTTTGCTGGCTTATTTGGCAAAGAAAAATAGAGTACGTTATAAGAAATTAATCGGTCAGTTGAATATTCGGGAGCAGTAATTTAATCGTTCAAATTTTTTTCTTGTTTTATTATTTTTTTAGTAGTCTTATAGTAGTCTTAGATTTTTCATTTTGATGAGCCTCGCTTTGAGGAATTCATGGAATAATCCATTTTCATGGAATAATGAATTAAGGAAGAAAGGATATGAGTCTACCGCTTACAAGAAAAGATCTCATGATAGTCAATATGGGCCCTCAACACCCATCAATGCATGGTGTTCTTCGACTGATCGTTACTCTCGATGGTGAGGATGTTATTGATTGTGAACCCATATTAGGGTATTTACACAGAGGAATGGAAAAAATCGCGGAAAACCGAACTATTATACAATACTTACCTTATGTAACAAGGTGGGATTATTTAGCTACTATGTTTACAGAAGCAATAACAGTAAATGCACCAGAATTCTTGGAGAATATTCAAATACCACAAAGAGCCAGCTATATTAGGGTAATTATGTTAGAATTAAGCCGGATAGCTTCTCACTTGCTATGGCTTGGACCTTTTATGGCGGATCTCGGCGCACAGACTCCTTTTTTCTATATTTTTAGAGAGAGAGAATTAATATATGATCTATTTGAAGCTGCTACAGGTATGCGAATGATGCACAATTACTTTCGCATCGGAGGAGTAGCCGCCGATCTACCTTATGGATGGATCGATAAATGTTTAGATTTCTGTGATTATTTTTTACGCGGAGTTGTTGAATATCAACAACTTATTACACAGAATCCAATTTTTTTAGAGCGAGTTGAAGGAGTAGGTTTTATTAGCGGAGAAGAAGCAGTAAATTGGGGCTTATCGGGACCGATGTTACGAGCTTCTGGAATACAATGGGATCTTCGTAAAGTAGATCCTTATGAGTCTTACAACCAATTTGATTGGAAAGTCCAATGGCAAAAAGAAGGGGATTCGTTAGCTCGCTATTTAGTACGAATTGGTGAAATGAGGGAATCCATCAAAATAATTCAACAAGCTGTAGAAAAAATTCCTGGAGGACCTTATGAAAATTTAGAAGTCCGACGCTTTAAGAAAGAAAATAATTCTGAATGGAATGATTTTGAGTATAAATTTCTTGGTAAAAAACCTTCGCCCAATTTTGAATTGTCAAGACAAGAGCTTTATGTAAGAGTAGAAGCCCCAAAAGGTGAATTAGGGATTTATCTAGTAGGAGATGATAGCCTTTTCCCCTGGAGATGGAAAATCCGTCCACCCGGGTTTATTAATTTGCAAATTCTTCCTCAGCTAGTTAAAAAAATGAAATTGGCTGATATCATGACGATATTAGGTAGTATAGATATCATTATGGGGGAAGTTGATCGTTGAAATGATAATAGATAGGGTAGAGGTAGAAACTATCAATTCTTTTTCGAAATTGGAATTATTAAAAGAAGTCTATGGACTGATATCGATTCTACCCATTTTGACCCTCCTTTTGGGAATAACAATAGAGGTACTCGTAATTGTGTGGTTAGAAAGAGAAATATCTGCGTCGATACAACAACGTATTGGTCCTGAATATGCTGGCCCCCTGGGCCTGCTTCAAGCTATAGCAGATGGGACTAAGCTACTTTTTAAAGAAGATATTCTGCCATCCCGAGGAGATATTTCTTTATTTAGCATTGGACCCTCTATAGCAGTCATATCAGTTTTATTAAGTTTTTTAGTTATCCCTTTGGGATATCATTTTGTTTTAGCCGATCTTAGTATTGGTGTTTTTTTATGGATTGCCATTTCAAGTATAGCTCCTATTGGTCTTCTTATGGCAGGATATAGCTCAAATAATAAATATTCTTTTTCAGGCGGTCTACGAGCTGCTGCTCAATCCATTAGTTATGAAATACCATTAACTTTTTGTGTGCTAGCAATATCTCTACGTGTGATTCGTTAAAATAGATCTTTTTCCTATAAAATCCATTAACTATTTATATTCCTTTTCTTATTTAGTATTTGGGTTGGTAAGTTAAACTAGATAGCTATATGAGTGAAACAAAACAGCTTATAAATTTGTAGTAAAAAGAAAAAATCTCATTTCCTACGTACAAGAAAAAAGTGGAAGTAAACATAAGCAGTGTAAACTCTTTATCCCAAGGTTGATATTTTTTAATTAGTCATCATATCTTGAAGCGGCCAAGAATAAAGGATTCACGATATGGAATTCCATTACTAGAATACTCCTAGTTATTACTATAACTTAATAATCCATAAGAAGAATCCACCAAAAGTTAGTGAAGGGTTAGGAACACTAAAGTACATAAAGGATTAGTAATGGAAAATCTAAAACATTAGAGATTTTTGCCCATAAAAGGAATCATAATAAGGACTTGCAATTTGTAGAAATTATCAAGTAGTACTTTCTTCGGATTCCGATCCAGAGTATGTTCCCATTCACTTGTTAAGGAAATGGCTATCAAGAACGAATTAACCCTTTATCCATTTTTTCTTTTTAAATACCCCCTCCCTGGGGAAAGAAGAATAGTAAAAAAGATATGGAGTGCACTAGAAAAAATTTTCATTATTTCCTTCCTCTATCCATATTCATGCAGAATTGCTCATGAACTAATACCCAACTCTTTCCATTTATTAATTGAATTCCTATAACAAGTAACAAGTGTTTTATTCCAAGATTAAGTTATTACTGAACAAAGAAAAATTTTCATTATATTATAAAGGATGAGATCAATTCGGAAGCGCTTTTTCTTATTCTAGCAGACGGAATTCCTTTGGTCTAATTTAGGACTTTCAAATCTATTTTATTTTATCTAATTCTATCTACGCCCCCGGGGCTAGGAACAAAACAGTCCTTTCCTTTTTCTGATCATAGAGAAGCCGTATGAAGCTAAGGTTTCATGTACGGTTTTGAAATAGCGGTGGGAACTGTGATGTTATCACCGACTATGATTATCTAACAGTTCAAGTACAGTTGATATAGTTGAAGCACAGTCAAAATACGGTTTTTTTGGATGGAATATTTGGCGTCAGCCTATAGGTTTTCTGGTTTTTTTAATTTCTTCTTTGGCAGAATGTGAAAGATTACCCTTTGATTTACCAGAAGCGGAGGAAGAATTAGTAGCAGGTTACCAAACTGAATATTCCGGTATCAAATATGGTTTATTTTATCTTGTTTCTTACCTAAATTTATTAGTTTCTTCTTTATTTGTAACAGTTCTCTACTTGGGCGGGTGGAATTTATCTATTCCCTATATATCCTTTTTTGATTTTTTCCAAATGAATAAAGCAGTTGGAATTTTGGAAATGACAATGGGTATATTTATTACATTAACTAAAGCTTATTTATTTCTCTTCATTTCTATCACAATAAGATGGACTTTACCGAGGATGAGAATGGATCAGTTATTAAATCTTGGATGGAAATTTCTTTTACCTATTTCCCTGGGCAATCTCTTATTAACAACCTCTTCTCAACTTGTTTCACTATAAATAAGATAATACAATAATAGTAAGAATATTTTCAACACAAAAGCTCTCTCAAACAAGAGAAAGAAACATATCTTTTTCATAGATATTTAGAATGAATATGTTCCCTATGGTAACTGGGTTCATGAGTTATGGTCAACAAACAATACGTGCTACAAGGTACATAGGTCAAAGTTTCATAACTACCTTATCCCACACAAATCGTTTACCTATAACGATTCACTACCCTTATGAAAAATCAATTACACCAGAGCGTTTCCGAGGGCGAATCCACTTTGAATTTGATAAATGTATTGCTTGTGAAGTATGTGTTCGCGTATGTCCGATAGATTTACCCGTTGTGGATTGGAGATTTGAAAAGGATATTAAAAGAAAACAATTGCTTAATTATAGTATTGATTTCGGAGTTTGTATATTTTGTGGCAATTGTGTTGAGTACTGTCCAACAAGCTGTTTATCAATGACTGAAGAATATGAACTTTCTACCTATGATCGTCATGAATTGAATTACAATCAAATTGCTTTAAGTCGGTTACCAATCTCCATAATGGGAGATTACACAATTCAAACAATTAGGAATTCGTCTGAAAGTAAAATAAACAAAGAAAAATCTTCGAATTCAAGAACGATTACTGATTACTAAACTTTGATTTTGTCTTTCTGTTATAAAAATCTAATAATTCTTTATTAAACTTTAAAATTAAACTATAAAGAAAAACGAAAAACTACTGCTTATTGGAAATTATTTCTTATTTTAAATCAGACTAGATTTTCGTGATATAATATAATTTATAACTATAAGTTTATACACAAAAAAATACCCTAATCCTTTTTTCCTTCCTTGAATCCTTTAGTTTTAGTCAGTTCATGAAAAATTTTATACTATTAATTTCTTTTTATCCATAATGGATTTACCTGGACCAATACATGAGATTCTTATGCTATTTGGGGGATTTGTTCTTCTACTAGGGGGTCTAGGAGTAGTATTACTTACCAACCCCATTTATTCTGCCTTTTCGCTGGGATTAGTTCTTGTTTGTATATCCTTATTCTATTTTTTATTAAATTCCTACTTTGTAGCTGTCGCACAACTTCTTATTTATGTGGGAGCCATAAATGTCTTGATCATATTCGCTGTAATGTTCGTAAATGGCTCAGAATGGTCTAAAGATAAGAATTATTGGACTATTGGAGATGGGTTCACTTCACTCGTTTGTATAACTATTGTTTTTTCACTAATGACTACTATCCCAGATACGTCGTGGTATGGAATTCTTTGGACTACAAGATCAAACCAAATAGTAGAACAGGGTCTCATAAATAATGTTCAACAAATTGGAATTCATTTAGCAACCGATTTTTATCTTCCGTTTGAACTCATTTCCATAATTCTTCTAGTTTCTTTAATAGGTGCAATTACTATGGCTCGGCAATAAGAAAACTTAGAAAAAGTACAAATTATAAGAATTGCAAATCTAAAATAAATAACTAAAGAATCACAATTTTGATTTAGTAAAATCCATCTACTGCCAACAAATACCTCCTTTTTTTTTTTTTTTTTTTTCTTTTGTTGTGTAATTGTTCTATTGTAATTAATTGAATCGGTTCAATTCTTGCCCTCATATTGAAATGAATCGAGATTGATAAGGAGTTAGTTAATGATGTTTGAGCATGTACTTTTTTTGAGTGTCTATTTATTTTCGATTGGTATCTATGGATTGATCACAAGCCGAAACATGGTTAGAGCTCTAATATGTCTTGAACTTATACTGAATTCAATTAATCTAAATCTCGTAACATTTTCTGATCTATTTGATAGTCGCCAATTAAAAGGAGATATTTTCGCAATTTTTGTTATAGCCCTTGCAGCTGCTGAAGCCGCTATTGGACTATCCATTCTTTCTTCCATCCATCGTAATAGGAAATCCACTCGTATCAATCAATCTAATTTATTGAATAATTAGACTTTTGAATAATTAGACATAGAATCCTCTAAACAAAGGCGCACATATTAAAATAAATAGAAATCAATACTATTTTCTTAGTATTATTTGAGAATATCCATTTTTTTTAGTAGATTATTGCATAGTATTCTTTTTCACTTAAATGAATTTTTGTATTTGTAATTCATTGATATTGCAATTTGAATATTGCAATAATTTATATTGAAAAGACGATAGCCAATTTATTGGCTAATTCGAATTCGTCTGTACAATTCGTAAAATTCTTTCTTATTTCTTATTTATTGTTGAAATCCAAAATTAAAGTCTCTTGGCTCTCTTCACGCTTTCTCACAAACAGATTAAAAAATAGATTTTTTTTTTTGAAGTTTGGATAAACCATTGCTTCGTCTGGTGTCTACAATACATATGACTCATTATAGTACTAATTTCATTTTTACCAGATCGAAAAATTTTATGTTGAAAAGAAAAATTTATAGATCCAATGTCACATTCCGTAAAAATTTACGATACATGTATAGGATGCACTCAATGTGTACGAGCTTGTCCAACAGATGTATTAGAAATGATACCCTGGGATGGATGTAAAGCCAAGCAAATTGCTTCCGCGCCGAGAACCGAAGATTGTGTGGGTTGTAAGAGATGTGAATCTGCCTGCCCGACAGATTTTTTAAGTGTCCGCGTTTATTTAGGGCCTGAAACAACACGTAGCATGGCTCTATCTTATTGATACGTTACAAAAAACTTCACTCGAATCGTCTGATTCCTCTTTACCGAAGAAGCCTGTGCTCGAAATAATCGAGCACGGGCTTTTCTGGTCAAAACGTATCTTGTCTTTATCACTTTATCATGAGTTATTTTCCTTGGTTAACAATACTTGTTGTTTTGCCGATATTTGCAGGTTCATTAATTTTCTTTTTACCTCATAAGGGAAACAAAGTCGTTAGGTGGTATACTATATCTATTTGTTTATTAGAATTCCTTCTAATGACTTATGCGTTCTGTTATCATTTCCAACTGGAGGATCCCTTAATCCAATTAAAGGAGGATTATAAATGGATAGATGTCTTCGATTTCCACTGGAGATTGGGAATCGATGGACTTTCATTAGGATCTATTTTATTGACAGGATTTATCACTACTTTAGCTACTTTAGCAGCTTGGCCAATTACACGGAATTCGCGATTATTCTATTTCCTGATGCTCGCAATGTATAGTGGTCAAATAGGATTATTTTCTTCGCGAGACCTTTTACTTTTTTTTATCATGTGGGAGTTAGAATTAATTCCTGTTTACTTACTTTTATCCATGTGGGGGGGGAAGAGGCGTCTATATTCAGCTACAAAGTTTATTTTGTATACTGCAGGCGGTTCCATTTTTTTCTTAATCGGAGTTCTGGGTATGGGCTTATATGGTTCCAACGAACCAGGATTAGATTTGGAAAGATTAATTAATCAATCATACCCTGCAACCTTGGAAATACTTTTATATTTTGGCTTCCTTATTGCTTATGCTGTCAAATTGCCGATTATACCCCTACATACGTGGTTACCAGATACCCATGGGGAAGCACATTATAGTACATGTATGCTTTTAGCGGGAATATTATTAAAGATGGGAGCATATGGATTGATTCGGATCAACATGGAATTGTTACCTCATGCTCATTATCTATTTTCGCCCTGGTTAGTAATAATAGGAGCGATCCAAATAATCTATGCAGCTTCAACTTCTCTTGGTCAACGAAATTTCAAAAAAAGAATAGCTTATTCCTCTGTATCTCACATGGGTTTCATAATTATAGGAATTGGTTCCATAACCAACATTGGACTCAATGGAGCTATTTTACAAATATTATCCCATGGATTTATTGGTGCTACACTTTTTTTCTTGGCAGGAACCGCTTCTGATAGAATGCGTCTTGTTTATCTCGAAGAACTGGGGGGAATATCTATCCCAATGCCTAAAATTTTTACCATGTTTAGTAGCTTTTCAATGGCTTCTCTTGCCTTACCAGGAATGAGTGGTTTTGTCGCAGAATTAGTAGTATTTTTTGGACTAATTACTAGTCCAAAATTTCTGTTAATGCCAAAAACACTAATTACTTTTGTAATGGCAATTGGAATGATATTAACTCCTATTTATTTATTATCTATGTTACGCCAGATGTTCTATGGATACAAGCTATTTAATGTTCCAAACGCAAATTTTGTGGATTCTGGACCACGAGAACTCTTTATTTTAATCTGTATCTTTTTACCAGTAATAGGAATTGGTATTTATCCAGATTTTGTTCTCTCCCTATCCGTTGACAGGGTAGAGGCTCTCTTATCCAATTATTATCCTAAATAGGTTTGCTTTTTTTTACTCGTCTGCTCTATTAATGCAGAAATAAGTAAAAAAGTATATAATGCAGAAATAAGTAAAAAAGTATAATTAGATCTATCTCGAATTTTTGAGAACCCTTTGATAAGGCGTTCAAGGGGTTCTCAAATAAAACATAAAAGTAAAAACCTTCATTTCATGAAGGTTTTATTTTATGTAATCATTTAGGTGTTAATGTAAACGAACCATAACTATGTAAGCCTATTCCTAATAGATTTATACCAAAATAACAAATCCAAATTATAAGAAATCCTATCAAAGCTATAAGTGCAGAATTCGTACCCTTCCAATTTGGATTTGTTCTACTATGTAAATAAATTGCGAATATGGTCCAAGTAATAAATGCCCAAGTTTCCTTAGGATCCCAATTCCAATAGGATCCCCAGGCCTCATTAGCCCATACTGCTCCACAAAGAATACCTACGGTTAAAAGGGTAAATCCTAGGCTAATGACACGATAACTCCAAGAATCCAAACGCTCCGTTAATTGATATTTGTAATAATTTGGAAATGAAGGGACAGAGGTTCTTTTTAAAGCACTTCTTTTTGCATAAAAATATTTAATATCACTAAAGAAAAATGTTTTATTTAAAACATTTTTTTTCTTTTTAGAAAAGAAATGGAAATTATTTCGAAATCTAATGATTAGAATAGCGGCAGATAATAAGGATCCGCACAAAAGAGTTGCATAGCTTAATAACATCATACTGACATGCATCATTAACCACTGAGATTGTAGAGCAGGTACTAGTATCGTGGATTGATGCATTTCAGTTAAAAGACCCGATGTGGCAAAGCCTTGCGTTAAAATAGTACTTGGCGTAGTTATTGTGCTTAAATCATTTTTAGAGTTCTGTATTTTAGGAATGGTATGAAGAATATACAGGGCCCATGAAAGGAAGATCAATGACTCATATAAATTACTTAATGGAAAATGTCCCGAGGAAGCCCAACGAGAAACTAAGAATCCTGTTATAGAGAAAAAAGTAACTATCATTCCTTTTTCTGACGAATCGCGTAATCCTCCAAGTTCACGAACTAATAAGGTTATAAAATGAATCGTAATCACAATTGAAATCGTTGAGAAAGAGATATGAGTTAGTATATGTTCTAAAGTTGCAAATAGCATAAGGGGAAGGTCCCATTACAAAATTGTAAATTTCGAATTGATTTCTAATCTATTGTATTCTTTTTCAAGAATGCCGCCACTCGGATTCGAACCGAGATGCTTGAGCACTGCTTCCTAAGAGCAGCGTGTCTACCAATTTCACCATGGCGGCTAACTTCAAATAATAGGTAACTTAAAAGAATAATAGCTATTATCTTGGGAATCGTCGATATTGGGAAAGTCCATAAAATTTAGGAACATTAGAGTTTTCATTAAAATAGACTTCGTTTGGTAGTATCGTTTCCATTTTTTTTTTTTACAATAAACTCTTGCTTTGCCCAATAGAAACACAAACACTGCTTGAAAGAGTTGGAACTTCTTTTTTCTAACTTGCAATTATAGAACTAATTTTTTCTAATTAATTTCCCCTTTACATTTTGAAAATTCTTTCAATACAATGAAAAAAATCCAAAAGGGTTTCTATTTAATGATGAAATTAAAATAAAATGGATAAATAGAAAAGGCTTTTTGGATTTTTTAAAAATTTCTAGAATGAAAGTCTTTATGCTCTTATTAATAAGATTTACTAACCTTATGATTTTGGAGAGATAGGTGGAAGTTGTAAGTCCTATTGTAAGAATACTCCACTTTTCATAATTTTCCTAATAGAATATGAGGATTCTATTAGGAAAATTATGAAAAGTTCATTTGATAGGAAAAGAATACTTAGCACACAGTATACCAAACAAAACTTTTTTTTTCTTGTATATATAAGATAAGAGGGGTTTTTGTTCTAAGAATATTGTACCGAGTAATTCGACACATAAAAGTACATTCAAAGAAGAATCCAAATTATTAAATAATTGGAATTCTTTTTTGATAAGTCAATTCATATTATTCCAAAATCTTATTATTTGTTTGTTGCCCAGAAAAACCCTTTGGTTTTGGATGCTCATTACCGCTCGAAAATGATCTTGATTTTACTAAAGAATAAGATTGTACTATGGAAAAATAAGTCTTTTTCTTCCAAATATTTTTACGAATACGCTTTTTTGACATTGAAGTACGTTTTTTTGGAACTGCCATTCAAAAAGGAAATTACTTTTTTCTAGTTGTATGTGAAAGACATCTATTGCTGCAAATCAATCCTTCTTTCTTCTTTTTATTAGTATTATATACTTAGATACTGAAAGATACTTAAATTTTGAATTATTTTTTACTTCATTTTGTCTAATGCGGATAAGACAACAAGAATTTTTTAACATTTTTTCTTTATATATTTTATACTTTTTTTTTAATAATATAGAATATATAGAAGGGTTTCTCATTTAAATCTATTTATATCTATTTATATATCAAGTATACTCCATATATAGATATATGGTATGGAAGCCTATCCCCCATATAAGATAAGACGGGGGATAAAAAGAAGGGAAAATGAAAATAGTTAATTAAGTTCAGAATGGTATTCCATAAAGGAAAGGAATTCCAATCAAAACAAAAAATACTGAGTCTCTTAAACAAGACATTCTAAAACTTAGGTAATTTATAGTCATTAGAATTTTAGTTCTATATGAAGTAAGGACTATTCGATAATTTCTTATAAACATAGGTTTTCATTGGAATTCACTCAATCAGTTAATTATGGAACAAGAGAGCTGTTTCATCTTTGTTTTAAAGAAATATAAAAATGAATTATGAATAGAAAGTAAAATGATTCCACTTTTTTTTTTTTATTTTTATAAATATCTTTATTTAGTTATAAAATAACTTCGTTACCTAGTTATTTTATTAACTTTTTAATTTAACCAACTAAACCCATTCTTAATTTTTAATTATTTCAATGAGATAAATTTTGGAAAAATTAAGAATTTCAGTATTTTTTCTTATTCTTTTTATTTATTCTTTCAGAAAGAGATAAGAATTGGTTTGGTGAATCGGAAACAATTTTATAGAAAAATTGAAGTAAAAATTGAAGTAAAAATTGCAATTTCTTTTCTATGGAACATACATATCAATATGCATGGGTAATCCCTCTTCTCCCACTTCCAGTTATTATGTCAATGGGATTTGGCCTTATTCTTATTCCGACAGCAACAAAAAAATCTTCGTCGCATATGGGCTTTTCCTAGTGTTTTACTCTTAAGTATAGCTATGGTATTCTCAGTTCAACTGTCCTATTCAACAAATAAATGGAAGTTCGATCTATCAATATCTATGGTCTTGGACCGTCAATAATGATTTTTCTTTAGAATTTGGATACTTGATTGACCCACTTACTTCTATTATGTTAATACTAATTACTACTGTAGGAATCCTGGTTCTTATTTATAGTGATGGTTATATGTCTCACGATGAAGGATATTTGAGATTTTTTGTTTATATAAGTTTTTTCAATACTTCCATGTTGGATTGGTTACTAGCTCCAATTTGATACAAATTTATTTTTTTTGGGAACTCGTGGGAATGTGTTCTTATTTATTGATAGGCTTTTGGTTTACACGACCAATCGCAGCGAGTGCTTGTCAAAAAGCTTTTGTAACTAATCGTGTAGGGGATTTTGGTCTATTATTAGGAATTTAGGTTTTTTTTTTGGATAACAGGTAGTTTAGAGTTTAGGGATTTGTTCAAAATAGCTAATACTGGATTCCTAATAATGGAATTAACTCTTTACTTACTACTTTGTGTGCTTTTTTTATTATTCCTTGGTGCAGTTGCGAAATCCGCACAATTCCCTCTTCACGTATGTTACCCGATGCTATGGAAGGGCCCACTCCTATTTCGGCTCTTATACACGCAGCAACTATGGTTTGCTGCGGGAATTTTTCTTCTAGCTCGACTTCTTCCTCTTTCATATCTTTACCTTTGATAATGAGTTTTATTTCTTTAGTATGTACAATAACACTATTCTTAGGAGCTACTTTAGCTCTTGCTCAGAGAGATATTAAAAGAAGCTTAGCCTATTCTACAATGTCTCATTGGGTTATATGATGTTAGCTCTAGGTATAGGTTCTTATCAAGCTGCTTTATTCCATTTGATCACTCATGCTTATTCAAAAGCTTTATTGTTCTTGGATCCGGATCCGTTATTCATTCAATGGAACCTCTTGTTGGATATTCACCAGATAAAAGTCAAAATATGGTTCTTATGGGGCGGTTAAGAAAATACATTCCAATCACAAGAACTACTTTTTTATGGGGTACACTTTCTCTTTGTTGGTATTCCACCTCATTGCTTGCTTCTGGTCCAAAGATGAAATCCTTAGTAATAGTTGATTGTATTCGCCCTTTTTTGGAATAATAGCCTCCTTTACTGCAGGATTAACTGCCTTTATATGTTTCGGATATATTTACTACATTTGATGGTATTTGCGTGTTCATTTTCAAAAATTACAGTAGCACTAAAGAGAGTTCCTTGTATTCAATATCCTTATGGGGAAAAAGGATACCCAAAGGAGTGAATAGGGATTTCGTTTTATCAACAACGAAGAGTGGAGTTTCTTTTTTTTCACAAAAATATACCAAAAATTCAAGTAATACAAGAAATAGGATAGGATCCTTTACTACGTCTTTTGGGGCTAAAAAAACTTTTGCCTATCCGCATGAAACGGGAAATACTATGTTATTTCCTCTTCTTATATTACTACTTTTCACTTTGTTCATTGATTCATAGGAATCTCTTTTGATAATGGAGGAATTGGTAATGGAATAGCAGAGTTAACCATATTATCAAAGTGGTTAACTCCCTCAATAACTTTACCCAGGAAAGTTCTAATTCTTTTGTAAATTCATATGAATTTATTACTAATGCAATTTCTTCTGTAAGTCTAGCTATCTTTGGTTTATTCATAGCATATATCTTCTATGGATCCGCTTATTCTTTTTTCAGAATTTGGATTTAATAAACTCTTTTTACAAAGGAAATCCTAAAAAAGAATTTTTAGATCAAGTAAAAAAAAATATATACAGTTGGTCATATAATCGTGGTTATATAGATATTTTCTATACTAGGGTCTTTACCCTCGGTATAAGAGGTTAACCGAACTCACGGAGTTTTTTGATAAGGGTGTTATTGATGGAATTACCAATGGAGTGGGGTCTTGCTAGTTTTTTTGTATAGGAGAGGAAATTAAATATGTAGGGGAGGTCGAATCTCGTCTTATTTATTCTTTTTTTTATGTTATGTATCTGTGTTTTTATTCTTTTTTCTTTCTTAAGTTAAGGAATTTACAACAAGTCTCTTGCAAAAATAACTATCCTATCCCCTTTCTACAATCTCTCTATATCCTTGTTACATAAGGTAAGTATTGTATAATAGTTCGGTTTTCCGCGATTTTTTCCATTCCTCTGTGTAAATACCCTAATATGGGTTCACAATCAATAACATCCTCACCATCGAGAGTAACGATCAGTCGAAGAACACCATGCATTGATGGGTGTTGAGGGCCCATATTGACTATCATGAGATCTTTTCTTGTAAGCGGTAGACTCATATCCTTTCTTCCTTAATTCATTATTCCATGAAAATGGATTATTCCATGAATTCCTCAAAGCGAGGCTCATCAAAATGAAAAATCTAAGACTACTATAAGACTACTAAAAAAATAATAAAACAAGAAAAAAATTTGAACGATTAAATTACTGCTCCCGAATATTCAACTGACCGATTAAATTTCTTATAACGTACTCTATTTTTCTTTGCCAAATAAGCCAGCAAACGTCGACGTTTTCCCCAAAAGTCTTCGTAGACCTCTTCCGATGAAAAATCTTTTTTGTGTAATTCCAATGTGAAGCAAGTCTCCGTATCTTATTGGTGAAACTGAATACTTGAAATTCAACAGAACCCCTGTTTTCTTCCTTTTTCTTCTTTTAACCATAAATCCAAAAATTTTTCTACCTCCTTTCTTTTTCATGTATTTTTCTGATCAGGAAAATACAAAATTATGTCAGTTATTTTGAAGTGTATTCTAATCTCGTACACACACAAATTTGCAATTATTCATCTACTACTGGAATTTGGATTTTATTTTATCGATGCAAATTGGATTTGGATAGAAGGGTACATTCTTTCTAATATTTTAGATAGAAGAATGTTTCTTCTATCTAAAATATTAGAAAGAATTTTGCTGATTTATTTATTGCTATATGCAATTTATGGAATTGATACACCATTTAATTGATATCATTTAGCAAAATGAAACACAGCCATATGCATCCATCTTTTGGCTCGAGAAATTTCACGGGATAGAGATATGGTATAAGAAATAGACTATTAAGTAACTCTAAATGAATTGTGGATACATCTGTATCCT
>NW_028259461.1:7456862-7476862 GCF_056163025.1 Triticum urartu | reverse complement strand
GTTTGGGAATAAGTGATTGTCTGATAATGAGCAAGGAATATACGTCTTTCTGCTAAAGAGGATCTATTAAACTCATAATTCATTAGATCCTTGTTATCAATGCCAACTAGGTATCATAAGTAAATGGATCCCGGTTGTTCAATCCTTTGATAACCAAGGTCATTCTTTGCTAAAGAGAAATGATCACTATGAGTCAGACTCAATAGAATTGGATCCATTCCAAATAGCGAGAATTAGGATTCTTGATCCCTCTCAATCTCTCTTTCAATTCGAGGATCCAGAGAGGTGTTTTCATAGTCATCTCCGAATATTTGCCATCTCGGAATATTTTCGATTTCATTTTTCTATGATATGTCTTTCTATATGAAAATTGGTTATTTACGATGTACGATGATCCCTGTTAAGCATCCATGGCTGAATGGTTAAAGCGCCCAACTCATAATTGGTAAATTTGCGGGTTCAATTCCTGCTGGATGCACACGAACGGGAACATTCCATAAGTCTATTGGAACTGGCTCTCTATCCATGGAATCTCATCCATCATCCATACATAACGAATTGGTATGGTATATTCATACCATAACATAAGAACAATAAGAACTCGAATTCTTATCGATACTGGAACTCAGAGCATAGGAGGGAAAGTCGATTTATGGATGGAATCAAATACGCAGTATTTACAGAAAAAAGTCTTCGTTTATTGGAAAGAATCAATATACTTTTAATGTCGAATCGGGATTCACTAAGACAGAAATAAAGCATTGGGTCGAACTCTTCTTTGGTGTTAAGGTGGTAGCTGTGAATAGCCATCGACTACCTGGAAAAGGTAGAAGAATAGGACCTATTCTGGGCCATACAATGCATTACAGACGTATGATCATTACCCTTCAACCGGGTTATTCTATTCCACTTCTAGATAGAGAAAAAAACTAAAGGAGAATACTTAATAATACGGCGAAACATTTATACAAAACACCTATCCCGAGCACACGCAAGGGAACCGTAGACAGGCAAGTGAAATCCAATCCACGAAATAATTTGATCCATGGACGGCACCGTTGTGGTAAAGGTCGTAATTCCAGAGGAATCATTACCGCAAGGCATAGAGGGGGAGGTCATAAGCGCCTATACCGTAAAATAGATTTTCGACGGAATCAAAAAGACATATCTGGTAGAATCGTAACCATAGAATACGACCCTAATCGAAATGCATACATTTGTCTCATACACTATGGGGATGGTGAGAAGAGATATATTTTACATCCCAGAGGGGCTATAATTGGAGATACTATTGTTTCTGGTACAAAAGTTCCTATATCAATGGGAAATGCCCTACCTTTGAGTGCGGTTTGAACTATTGATTTACGTAATTGGAAGTAACCAATTAGGTTTACGACGAAACCTAGAAATCGATCACTGATCCAATTTGACTACCTCTACGGGATAGACCTCAACAGAAAACTGTTGAGTACGGCAGCAAGTGATTGAGTTCAGTAGTTCCTCATAGAAAATTATTGGCTCTAGAGATATGGTAATATGGAGAAGACAAAATTGTTTGAAGCACGCACAGAACCGAAGCGCCCCTTGTTTCAAAGAGAGGAGGACGGGTTATTCACATTTAATTGATGGTCAGAGGCAATTGAAAGCTAAGCAGTGGTAATTAAGACCCAGACCCCCGGGGGAAAATAGGGATGTCTCCTACGTTACCCATAATATGTGGAAGTATCGACGTAATTTCATAGAGTCATTCGATCTGAATGCTACATGAAGAACATAAGCCAGATGACGGAACGCAGAGACCTAGGATGTAGAAGATCATAACATGAGCGATTCGGCAGATTTGGATTCCTTTCCTATATATCCACTCATGTGGTACTTCATCATATGATTCATATAAGATCCATCTGTCTAGAGATCGTCATATACATCTAGAAAGCCGTATGCTTTGGAAGAAGCTTGTACAGTTTGGGAAGGGGTTTTTTGAGAGAAAAGAAGAATCTACTTCAACCGATATGCCCTTAGGCACGGCCATGCATAACATAGAAATCACACGTGGAAGGGGTGGGCAATTAGCTAGAGCAGCAGGTGCTGTAGCGAAACTCATTGCAAAAGAGGGTAAATCGGCCACTTTAAGATTACCATCTGGGGAGGTCCGTTTAGTATCCCAAAACTGCTTAGCAACAGTCGGACAAGTGGGTAATGTTGGGGTGAACCAAAAAAGTTTGGGTAGAGCCGGATCTAAGTGTTGGCTAGGTAAACGCCCCGTAGTAAGAGGGGTAGTTATGAACCCTGTGGACCACCCCCATGGGGGCGGTGAAGGGAAAGCTCCCATTGGTAGAAAAAAACCCACAACCCCTTGGGGTTATCCTGCGCTTGGAAGAAGAACTAGGAAAAGGAAAAAATATAGCGATAGTTTTATTCTTCGTCGCCGTAAGTAAATACGTAACTAGGAATATGGAAAATTGCATTTTTGGAATTTGCAATAATGCGATGGGCGAACGACGGGAATTGAACCCGCGCATGGTGGATTCACAATCCACTGCCTTGATCCACTTGGCTACATCCGCCCCTTATCCAGCTAAAGGATTTTTTTCTTTTTTCCATTGATCATTATTCTATTTATTCTGACCTCCGTACTTCGATCGAGATATTGGACATAGAATGCCACTCTTTAAAAAGGAAAAAAGGAGTAATCAGCTGTGACACGAAAAAAAACGAATCCTTTTGTAGCTCATCATTTATTGGCAAAGATAGAAAAGGTCAATATGAAGGAGGAGAAAGAAACAATAGTAACGTGGTCCCGGGCATCTAGCATTCTACCCACAATGGTTGGCCATACAATCGCGATTCATAATGGAAAGGAACATATACCTATTTACATAACAAATCCTATGGTAGGTCGCAAATTGGGGGAATTCGTGCCTACTCGGCATTTCACGAGTTATGAAAATGCAAGAAAGGATACTAAATCTCGTCGTTAACTGAATTCTGAATAGAAAGATTAAGAAGAAAAAAAGATTCAAAATAAAGTAAAGGTAGGCGGGGAATAACCTTATTTATGACAAGTTTCAAACTAGTAAAGTATATCCCTAGGATAAAGAAGAAGAAAAGTGGGCTAAGGAAACTCGCAAGGAAAGTTCCAACCGATCGTCTACTTAAGTTCGAGAGAGTTTTCAAAGCACAAAAACGTATCCCTATGTCTGTTTTCAAAGCACAAAGAGTTCTTGACGAGATTCGCTGGCGTTACTACGAGGAAACTGTTATGATACTGAACCTCATGCCCTATCGAGCATCTTATCCCATCTTAAAGTTGGTTTATTCGGCAGCCGCAAATGCTACTCATTATAGGGATTTCGACAAAGCGAATTTATTTATTACTAAAGCCGAAGTCAGTAGGAGTACTATTATGAAGAAATTCAGACCTCGAGCTCGAGGACGTAGTTTCCCCATAAAAAAAAGCATGTGTCATATAACAATTGTACTAAATATAGTAAAGAAATCTAAATAACCTTTAGATCCATCTAAGATTTCGATTCCCAGTAAAAAAAATATAGAATAGAAAAATATGGGACAAAAAATAAATCCACTCGGTTTCAGACTTGGTACAACCCAAAAACACCATTCCTTTTGGTTCGCACAACCAAAAAATTATTCTGAAGGTCTACAGGAAGATAAAAAAATAAGGGATTGTATCAAGAACTATATACAAAAGAATAGGAAAAAGGGCTCGAATAGAAAAATAGAATCAGACTCAAGTTCCGAAGTAATTACACATAATAGAAAAATGGACTCAGGTTCAAGTTCCGAAGTAATTACACATATAGAAATCCAAAAAGAAATCGATACGATCCACGTCATAATCCATATTGGATTCCCAAATTTATTAAAGAAAAAAGGAGCAATCGAAGAATTAGAGAAAGATCTACAAAAGGAAATTAACTCTGTAAACCAGAGATTTAATATTTCTATCGAAAAAGTTAAAGAACCTTATAGACAGCCTAACATTCTTGCAGAATATATAGCTTTCCAATTAAAAAATAGAGTTTCATTCCGAAAGGCAATGAAAAAAGCCATTGAATTAACTAAAAAAGCAGATATAAGGGGAGTAAAAGTAAAAATTGCGGGTCGTCTCGGAGGAAAAGAAATTGCACGCGCCGAATCTATTAAAAAGGGTAGACTTCCCCTCCAAACAATTCGCGCTAAAATTGATTATTGCTGCTATCCAATTCGGACTATCTATGGAGTATTAGGTGTAAAAATTTGGATATTCGTAGACGAAGAATAAGTAATCTTGTCTTCGGATTCTGTCCATTGATAGAATAAAAAATGACAAGAGACTTTTTTCCTGAAATCCCTGCAAAAGAAGAAATTATACCTCTTTCTATAAGATTTAATGAAAATTGATAAATCATTTAATATAATTGCTATGCTTAGTGTGTGACTCGTTATTTTTTTCTTTTTTTTAAGAAAAAAACTTAGTAATTATAGAAAATTAACTAATAACCAACCTATTGCTTCGTATTGTCGAGATCCTAACTAAGAAACAGTCACTATATGAATAAATACCTCTATCATAACATAAATGAGTAGATGTGTCATATAGTTGTAGCAACTGCAATTTTTTCTCTAAAAAAGAAAAGGGATTCTAGGTTGTGAAGCAAAACTAAAGGGATGTGGATAAAGGGAGGGATGATAGAAAGAAGGAAGAGGAAATAAATAAGATATAGGATTCCACTATGTATGGTCTATGAATTACATCATAAAAGGCAATGTGATAAAGCATCAATATAATAAAAATAATAGAGAATTAAAAATTGTAACTTGAAACAAGAACTACAAATTTAAAGCAATAATAAAGAGCCGCCCGGGTTAATAAAACTGAGAAAATTAACTCGGAAAGAAATTTTTTGGAAGCTCCGTTGCGGGATTCAGACCTAACCATTCAAGGAGAAGCAGTGGGAACGACAGAACCTATGATTCCATAGGATTTTATTGAAAAGAATCCTAACACTTCATTGGGTGGGATGGCGGAACAAACCAAAAAAATTGTCTTATTTGGTAAGTTTATAAATTAACAAATAAGACAGGAAAGAGTAAATATTCGCCCGCGAAATTCTTATTGAATTAGAATACTTTACCGCGATTCAATAAGAGTAAAAATAAGGATTTTTTTAAGAAGGATTACATTATCTATAAATATAGAATTTAGATAAATATACACACACATCTGGATATATTCTAGATCTTCTTTTTTGACTATATATTATATTTTTCTGTTTTAACAAATTCAATATAAAAAAAACCGAACTTTTTCTATTATCTATTAATGTGTATCTATCCGTACCGTAATATTTTGGAATATTATGAATTAGAGAAATTTACATGCTTTCTGATTCCATTCGCGAGGAGCTGGATGAGAAGAAACTCTCATGTCCAGTTTTGCAGTAGAGATGGAACTAAGAAAGAGAACCATCGACTATAACCCCAAAAGAACCAGATTTCGCAAACAACATAGAGGAAGAATGAAAGGAAAATCCTGCCGAGGCAATCGTATTTGTTTTGGTAGATATGCTCTTCAAGCACTTGAACCCGCTTGGATCACGGCGAGACAGATAGAAGCAGGACGAAGAGCAATAACACGATATGCACGTCGTGGTGGAAAAATATGGGTACGTATATTTCCCGACAAACCGGTTACACTAAGACCCACGGAAACACGTATGGGCTCGGGAAAGGGGTCCCCCGAATATTGGGTATCCGTTGTTAAACCTGGTCGTATACTTTATGAAATGGGGGGAGTATCTGAAACTGTAGCTAGAGCAGCTATCTCCATAGCTGCCAGTAAAATGCCCATACGAAGTCAATTTATTCGATTAGAGATATAGAACCCTAAAAGGGGTATGGAAGATAAAAAAAAATGCTCGGTTTTTCTTTCTGGAAAGACAATATTTCTTTCATCCTTTTGCATTGAAATAACAAATTGAAATCAAAATAATATGATTCAACCTCAGACCCTTTTAAATGTAGCAGATAATAGTGGAGCTCGAAAATTGATGTGTATTCGAGTCATAGGAGCTGCTGGTAATCAGCGATATGCTCGTATTGGTGATGTTATTGTTGCTGTAATCAAAGACGCATTGCCCCAAATGCCTCTAGAAAGATCCGAAGTAATTCGAGCTGTAATTGTACGTACATGTAAAGAGTTCAAATGCGAAGACGGTATAATAATCCGCTATGATGACAATGCTGCGGTTATAATTGATCAAAAAGGCAATCCAAAAGGAACTCGAGTTTTTGGCGCGATTGCCGAGGAATTGAGAGAATTGAATTTTACCAAAATAGTTTCATTAGCTCCTGAAGTATTATAAATACTAGTAGGCGAAATTGAGACCAAAGAATTAATTTAGTAGATTGTGTTTTACGTATATGTTTTAAAATCCAAAATGAAAAAAAAAAAAAGAAAACATGTTGATTATAGAAAAATTAGGAGGAACCTAGAATTAGAGTCTTATGGGCAAGGACACTATTGCTGATTTACTAACCTCTATAAGAAATGCGGACATGAATAAAAAAGGAACAGTTCGAGTAGTATCTACAAATATTACCGAAAACATTGTTAAAATACTTCTACGAGAGGGTTTTATTGAAAGTGTTCGGAAACATCAGGAACGTAACAGATATTTCTTGGTTTCAACTTTGCGACATCAAAAGAGAAAGACTATAAAAGGAATATATAGAACAAGAACCTTTTTAAAGCGTATCAGCCGACCCGGCTTACGAATTTATACCAACTATCAAGGAATTCCTAAAGTTTTGGGTGGAATGGGAATTGCTATTCTTTCTACTTCTCGAGGAATAATGACAGATCGAGAAGCTCGACTAAACAGAATTGGGGGAGAAGTCTTATGTTATATATGGTAATCGCCCCGCCTATAGTGCTCGAATTCTATCTCGCCCTTCCTATTTTTAAAATAAAAATAGAAAAATAGGAGAAAAAAAATATGACAGAAAAAAAAAATAGGAGAGAAAAAAAAAACCCGAGAGAAGCAAAAGTAACTTTCGAAGGTTTAGTTACGGAAGCCCTACCCAATGGAATGTTCCGCGTTCGGCTAGAGAATGACACCATCATCCTAGGCTATATTTCAGGAAAGATACGGTCTAGTTCTATACGAATACTGATGGGGGATAGGGTCAAAATTGAAGTAAGTCGTTATGATTCAAGCAAGGGACGTATAATTTATAGACTTCCCCATAAGGATTCGAAGCGTATCGAAGACTCGAAGGATAGCGAAGATTTGAAGGATAGCGAAGATTTGAAGGATACCAAAGATTCAAAGGATTAGGTTTTTCTTTTTTTTTCTAGGGTAATAAATTCTAAGTTCTAAAATTCAAGCGAAGAGACTTATTTTTTCCAAAAGATTAGATTCATAGTTTAAAAAAGGATACGGAAATATGAAAATAAGAGCTTCCGTTCGTAAAATTTGTACAAAATGTCGACTGATTCGTAGGCGTGGACGAATTAGAGTCATTTGCTCTAATCCGAAGCATAAACAAAGACAGGGGTAATCTTTCGAAAAAGAACTTTACTTTCTAAAAAGTAAAAAAAAGTACCCGCGGAAATGTTCCAATTCCAAATAAAATAATTTCATTTAAAATAATTAAAGTAAAGGGTTTATTTTACCCTGAAACGGATATCTTTGTATCTTTTTTTCTTTTTTTTATTTCTAACTCATATTTATGAGATAATAAAATATGGCAAAAGCTATACCAAAAATTGGTTCACGTAAGAAAGTGCGTATTGGTTTACGTAGGAATGCACGTTTTAGTTTACGGAAGAGTGCACGTAGAATAACAAAAGGGGTTATTCATGTTCAAGCTAGTTTCAACAATACCATTATAACTGTTACAGACCCACAAGGTCGGGTGGTTTTTTGGTCCTCGGCCGGTACTTGTGGATTCAAAAGCTCAAGAAAAGCATCACCCTATGCTGGTCAAAGAACAGCAGTAGATGCTATTCGTACAGTAGGTTTGCAACGAGCAGAAGTTATGGTAAAGGGCGCTGGTAGTGGAAGAGATGCCGCATTACGAGCCATTGCTAAAAGTGGTGTGCGATTAAGTTGTATACGCGATGTAACACCTATGCCGCATAATGGATGTCGACCGCCTAAAAAAAGACGTCTGTAAAAGAATTAACCCGCTTTCAACTTTCATTTCAAGAGAAATAAACGATTCAATGATAAAATAATAATACTAGTCTATTATGGTTCGAGAGGAGGTAGCAGGATCCACTCAAACACTACAGTGGAAGTGTGTTGAATCAAGAGTAGATAGTAAGCGCCTTTATTATGGTCGTTTCATTCTGTCCCCGCTTAGAAAAGGTCAAGCGGACACCGTCGGTATTGCCTTGCGAAGAGCTTTACTTGGAGAAATAGAAGGAACATGTATCACACGTGCAAAATTTGGGAGCGTGCCGCACGAGTATTCTACAATAGCAGGTATTGAAGAATCCGTACAAGAAATTTTACTAAATTTGAAAGAAATTGTATTGAGAAGTAATCTCTATGGAGTTAGAGACGCATCCATTTGCGTCAAAGGTCCTAGATACATAACTGCTCAAGATATCATCTTACCGCCTTCCGTAGAAATCGTTGATACGGCACAACCTATAGCTAACTTGACAGAGCCCATTGATTTCTGTATTGATTTACAGATCAAGAGAGATCGTGGATATCAGACAGAACTCAGAAAGAACTATCAAGATGGAAGTTATCCTATAGATGCTGTATCCATGCCTGTTCGAAATGTGAATTATAGTATTTTTTCTTGTGGGAATGGAAATGAAAAACACGAGATACTTTTTCTAGAAATATGGACTAATGGAAGTTTAACCCCTAAGGAAGCACTTTATGAGGCTTCTCGTAATTTGATTGATTTATTTCTTCCTTTTCTACACGCGGAGGAAGAGGGCGCTAGTTTCGAAGAAAATAAAAACAGGTTTACTCCACCCCTTTTTACTTTTCAAAAAAGATTAACTAATCTAAAGAAAAACAAAAAAGGAATTCCATTGAATTGTATTTTTATTGATCAATTAGAATTGACTTCTAGAACGTATAATTGTCTAAAAAGGGCCAATATACATACACTATTGGACCTTTTGAGTAAGACTGAAGAAGATCTTCTGAGAATTGACAGTTTTCGTATGGAAGATAGAAAACATATATGGGACACTCTAGAGAAGCATCTCCCAATTGATTTACTTAAGAATAAACTCTCGTTTTAAATCCATTGCAATTTTTTTTCTTCTTCTTTTTCGAGTTAGAATAAAAAGAAAACAATTTAGCATCTTTGGTACAATCTATATTTTCGCGAAATGGATCATAATAAAATGGATTTTAGGTATCTAGGGAAGATTCACTTGGAAGTAACTATTTCCTAGATACCTATGGTACTTCACGGTTGAATGAATCAAAAAATATCTAAAAAAGACCTAAAGTTAATGATTTATCAATGGGTAATGTTGCTCCAATACCTAACCAAAGAGCTACTACAGTACCGATTAAAAAAACGGTCGTAGCTACTGGGCGGCGAAATGGATTTTGGAATTTATTGACATTCTCTAGAAAAGGTACTGTCAATAAGCCTGTTGGCACAGAAACCATTAAAAGAACGCCCAATAACTTATTGGGTACCGTACGGAGTATTTGAAACACGGGAAAGAAGTACCACTCGGGTAATATTTCCAGAGGAGTTGCAAACGGATCTGCCGGTTCACCAATCATTGATGGCTCGAGAACCGCTAAACCTACATTACATGCAATAGTACCTAGAATTACTACTGGAAAAATATATAAAAGATCGTTGGGCCATGCGGGTTCCCCGTAATAATTATGTCCCATCCCTTTAGCTAATTTAGCTCTTAATACAGGATCATTTAAGTCTGGTTTCTTTGTTATTGGGATAGGTGAACTCTTTAGGATCCATCCCCCAAAGGAACCGGACATGAGAATTTATCATCATCCGGCTCGAGCAAGAGTGAAAGAAATAAGACCGCGGAAGATCCTTAATAGAATTAAGGTTTATAATGACTCAATGACTCTAGGCAAGAAAAGCTTTATCAGATTCTCTTTTCCGAAGTTGCACCTACAACTACTCATTGAAAATAATCCTATTCTTATGGGTAAATGCTCAATATCCAAGTGGGCTTACAAATTTGATCATGATCAATTGCTTTGTGGATTGTCTCATGTCTCTTGATTAGTTGGTATTTATCCCCTCAATATCGCAAGTTTCTTACCTCCAAACAAAATATTTACTTGTTACTAATAAAAAATCAAAAAGTTTAGCCTACATTCTTCCTTAGATCCCTTCTTTTACTCCGATAGTATTGCGGATCACAATCGATGCAAAGAAAATGAATGCATTTCCATACTATAATAAAAAGGTAAGTGTAATAAATAGAGAACTGGATCATGTCACATGACTTATTCCATTTCTACTCTATGGGATCTTACGGAGCCTGTTCATGGATGACATGGTTGCGGTATGATCATAGAAGATATTCTCCTCAAGTGAACCAGCCTATCCTTCCTAGGTAGGGGACTTACATGTTGATTGGATGCGGAGACACCTTTGGTTGTGAATTCTAATGTGGCAGATCCAATTCTTTATCTGCATGGCCAAATCAATAATTCAAGTCACACACTCCCATAATCCGCCTTTTTTCTTTCGTAAAATTAACTTCAACTATTTGTATTGTATAAAAATACTTTGGAGTTGAAGAGAAGTATCCAAATGACATGTGTTATTTTACAATAACCCATGCTTGTAGCAATGAAATACCAAAACCTACCCGATATGATATATGATAATTATAATTCTCTATGATATGCCTTCCCTATAAAGGACCCGAAATACCTTGCTTACGTATCATTGGAAAGTGCATTAACATAAATACGGCAGTAAGCAGAGGCAGTACAAAGGTATGTAAACTATAAAAACGAGTCAAAGTGGATTGGCCCACACTAGCACTTCCGCGTAATAACTCCACTAAAGGCGATCCTATTACCGGAATGGCGTCAGGTACACCTGTCACAATTTTGACTGCCCAATAGCCAATTTGATCCCAAGGCAAAGAATAACCAGTTACACCAAATGATGCAGTCAAAACAGCCAAAACCACACCTGTGACCCAAGTTAATTCGCGGGGTTTTTTAAATCCCCCTGTGAGATACACACGAAATACATGCAGGATCATCATTAAAACCATCATACTTGCTGACCATCGATGAACTGATCGGATTAACCAACCAAAGTTGGCCTCGGTCATTATGTATTGAACCGAGGAAAAAGCCTCTGTAACGGTTGGTCGGTAGTAAAAAGTCATAGCAAAACCGGTAGCGACTTGTACTAGAAAACAAGTAAGTGTAATTCCCCCTAAACAATAAAATATGTTGACATGGGGAGGAACATATTTACTAGTTATATCATCTGCAATTGCCTGAATCTCAAGACGTTCCTCAAACCAATCATATACTTTATTGAGATAGGTAACTAACCCGAGTCCCCCTCTAAGAGCCGTATATGAAAATTTCATCTCGTACGGCTCAAGCAGAAACACAAAAATTTTCAACGAATATTAGAAAAAAGGTTCAAAACTTCATCAGCCACTGAATTGGGTCGATTTGCCTTGAAGATATCAAATAAGAAAAATCCGGAATATCTTCTTTGTGATGATAATGCCAAAAAATCTCAAGTTGGCGCGTCTTTCTTTCTTCCTTTCCCTTATGTTGGTCATTAGAGGCTTCTTGACTTTTCTCTTCCCTATAAAGGATTTGTTTTTTTATGCGTAATATAGAAATTATCTTGTTGAGATCCTATGAATCAGTTCAATTAAAACCTTAGATTCATACTAGAGCCACGATGATTTAGTCTCAAGCTAAACAAAAGGCAAGGGTTCTTCGAATAAGAACCGCTTGATAATCATTTATTGAATCAGTGTAATGACTCGACAAAATCGAGAGAAAAAAAGTTGTCTTTTGGGCAAACAAAATTGGAAGGAAGAAAATTTCTTTTTTATTTTTATTTAAGAACTACTTGAATTTTTCAGTCTGGTTGCGAGGTCTTAATAGTGAGTATGAATCATAGTTCCATTTTTTTTTGATCCACTCTATCTATTTCGTGTTCCAGATACTAGAATAAATAATATCTGACGAATTAGAATCATCTTGATAGAGATAACAGGCCCTTTCTATGTATTATCAATAGGATCAATTCTAACAAGTCACACACTCATATTCCAGAGATACCGAAACAAAAAAATTCCGCGGTCGAACTACCATAATATCTAGAAATGTAGATCTTAAACTAGAAAGGCTTTTTTGGATGGAAAAACTCTGACTTCCTAGTTTTAGTTAGTAGAAACCTAATTGGTTAAAATTCCGTCCAGTAAAACGGAAGAATTATAAATTTCTAAAATGATAGATAGGAATATAGCGAATAAAGCCATTGCGATCCCCATAAAAGGAGTAGTCCCCCAACCCGGGGCGACTTTCCCATATTCCGAATTCAAGGGTTTCAGTAAACTACCTGCACCAGTTCGTTTTGGCCTAGGTTTAGAACTATCTTCAACGGTTTGTGTAGCCATAAATTCTATTTAATCATTGGTGTTGACTTTGTATACTATTCCGTTGTAGTTGTAAATACACGATCTTTTCGTAGATCCATTGTAATCTTGAAATTCTATAAAAATGGAAACAGCAACTTTAGTCGCCATCTCCATATCTGGTTTACTTGTAAGCTTTACTGGGTATGCCTTATATACCGCGTTTGGGCAACCCTCTCAACAATTAAGAGATCCATTCGAAGAACACGGAGACTAATTTAAGTAAGAAGTCTCCCAGATAGGGGGACTTCTTACTTAAATGAAATTATTTTATTCTTTTAGTTGGAGTTGGTGGAACCTTAGGTGGTTCTCGGAAGAAGATAGCGAAAAAAATTATCCCTAAAGTCGAAACTAAAAGGAACGTATAAACCAATGCTTCCATAGATTCGATCCTGGTTTATTTACAATTATAACTTCCACACCTATTCATTTGTCATTTGGGATAATTTCCCATATAAAGAAAGAAAAAGAGTCAAAGAAAGGATGGGAGATGTTTCCCATGTCAAATCAAAAAAGAGAGGTGAAAGATACTATAACAATGTGTATCAAACTGCCTGTTTCCTTGTAGTTGGATCTCCCACTTTTTGGAATGTTCCAAATTCCACTTGAGCATCCAAATCTGGATCAATACCAGCAAAAACATCTCGGAACAATGTTCTAGCGCCATGCCAAATGTGTCCGAAAAAGAAGAGCAAAGCAAAGGTAGCATGACCAAAAGTGAACCAACCCCTTGGACTGCTGCGAAAAACACCATCAGATTCAAAGTAGCCCGGTCTAATTCAAAAATTTCCCCTAATTGAGAACGCCTCGCATATTTTTTTACAGTAGCAGGATCAGAATAACTTACTCCATTAAGTTCGCCACCATAGAACTCCACCGTTACACCTACTTGTTCAACACTATATTTGGATTCTGCTCTTCTAAAAGGAACGTCTGCTCTAACAATTCCCTCCTCATCTACCAAAACAACCGGAAATGTTTCAAAAAAAGTAGGCATACGGCGTACAAAAAGCTCACGTCCTTCTTTATCTCTAAAGACGGGATGTCCTAACCATCCAACAGCTATTCCATCCCCATTGTCCATTGAGCCTGCTCTGAATAATCCCCCTTTTGCCGGATTATTACCAATATAATCATAAAAGGCTAATTTTTCGGGAATTTTAGACCAAGCTTCTGATAAACTAAGATTTTCGGCTAAACCATTGCTAACTCTTCGATATATTTCTTGCTGAAAGTATCCCTGATCCCACTGATAACGAGTAGGCCCAAATAATTCGATTGGGGTCGTTGCTGACCCATACCACATAGTTCCAGCAACTACGAAAGCTGCAAAAAAAACAGCAGCGATACTACTGGAAAGTACAGTTTCAATATTGCCCATACGTAATCCTTTATATAGACGTTGAGGCGGACGGACACTAAGATGGAATAAGCCCGCTAATATACCCAATGTACCCGCAGCAATATGATGAGAAGCTATTCCCCCCGGAACAAAAGGATCAAAACCTTCTGCACCCCACGCTGGATTTACAGCTTGTACTTTTCCAGTTAGTCCATAAGGATCGGATACCCATATCCCAGGACCATACAAACCCGTTACATGAAATGCCCCAAAGCCAAAGCAAGCCACCCCTGCAAGAAATAAATGAATTCCAAAGATCTTGGGCAAATCCAAAGAGGGTTTTCCCGTCCGCTCATCAGAGAATATTTCTAGGTCCCAATATACCCAATGCCAGATCGCTGCCAAGAAACACAAGCCAGAAAACACAATATGCGTACCTGCCACACCTTCATAACTCCAAATACCCGGATTTGTTACAGTTCCTCCTGAAATACTCCAACCACCCCACGAATCCGTTATTCCTAAACGAGTCATGAAGGGAATTACGAACATACCTTGTCTCCACATTGGATCCAGAACAGGATCAGAGGGATCAAAAACTGCTAATTCGTATAAAGCCATTGAGCCAGCCCAACCAGAAACTAGAGCTGTGTGCATTATATGCACCGCAAGCAATCGACCCGGATCATTCAATACGACAGTATGAACACGATACCAAGGCAAACCCATGGAAATACCCCTTTAGCAAAGAAAAATAGACACGATGTCGCTTTATTTTATCGCATTGAAAAAGACTATCCATATCCTATGTACCTAACCCTTCTAGGGGATTCTGTGTCAGAAAGCGCGAATATTTATTTCATTCCATTAAAAATAAGAAGCCAATTCTGTTCATAAGAAGAAAGAGAAGCAGATCTATTCTATACTCGATAAGTGCCAATATGCAATGGGTAACTTGGCCAATTTGGAAAAAACGAAGAATAGATCGCTACCCCTCTTTGTTTAGCATTCAAATCACCCATTCCCTTTTCTTTATTCAATCTGTCTTACATTCCTTATATGTATAACCTTTCAATCTACGTATTAATAGAATCTATAATATTCATATAGAATAAGAATAAAAATTAAGACAATAAACTGCGGATTCTTTCTTTCTGTTCCATTCTTACGTTTCCATATTAAAGTGTGGTTTTCTTACTTAAATTTAATAATATTAATCTAATATGCCCATTGGTGTTCCAAAAGTACCTTACCGGATTCCTGGAGATGAAGAAGCGACTTGGGTTGACTTATACAATGTTATGTATCGAGAAAGGACACTTTTTTTAGGTCAAGAGATTCGTTGCGAGATCACGAATCATATTACAGGTCTCATGGTATATCTGAGTATAGAAGATGGAATTAGTGATATTTTTTTGTTTATAAACTCCCCAGGCGGGTGGCTAATCTCAGGAATGGCTATTTTTGATACGATGCAAACGGTGACACCAGATATATATACAATATGCCTCGGAATAGCCGCCTCCATGGCGTCCTTCATTCTGCTTGGAGGAGAACCCACCAAGCGTATAGCATTCCCTCACGCGAGGATTATGCTTCACCAACCTGCTAGTGCTTATTATCGGGCAAGGACACCAGAATTTTTACTAGAAGTAGAAGAGTTACACAAAGTTCGCGAAATGATCACAAGGGTTTATGCAGTAAGAACAGGCAAGCCTTTTTGGGTTGTATCCGAAGACATGGAAAGGGATGTTTTTATGTCAGCAGACGAAGCCAAAGCTTATGGACTTGTCGATATTGTAGGGGATGAAATGATTGACAAGCACTGCGATACTGATCCAGTGTGGTTTCCAGAAATGTTTAAGGATTGGTAGTGTCCGGATTTCTTGTAAAGTTATTTCACAGCTAAATTCGTGTTTTCCTCGATTTAATAGAAAATAGAAAGACTTCATGATGAGCAATCATCAGGTTAAGATGGATCTAAACCAATCCATTTTTTTCTATATACATACAACATGCCGACGGTTAAACAACTTATTAGAAACGCAAGACAGCCAATACGAAATGCTCGAAAAACGGCCGCGCTTAAAGGATGCCCTCAGCGTCGAGGAACATGTGCTAGGGTGTATGTGCGACTCGTTCAGATCATGACTTCAAACAAATATAAAAAAAATTGAAGTATCCATGATTAGTACCAATGAATAGGATATAGCTTCTCTATCCTAGATTTCTATGGTATATGGAATTTATGGTTTCCTTTGGTGCAAATCCAATTATCTAAATTGGAAATAAGAAGCAATTCTCCCATTGGTAGCAAATGGTTATCCATTAAGCGGAGGAAATAGTAATAAAAAGAAAAAGGCTTATGCTCCTTTATCTTAAAAGAACGGACTAACAGGGTCAGCTACTTAGCCAACTTTCATAATTAAATACCGTCACTGTATGGATAACTCTTATTGTGAAAAGAGCTATTTACTCTATAATGGATAGGTAGAGCCAAAGAATGTGGACTATACAAGTTCGCAATACCTTTTGATGAAAGAAAGGGCTCCGGTGTATAGAGAGGGCCTCACCGTTTAAAAGGGAACCATAGAAACGATGGAACCCACTATTTTTTTTAGTATTATTAGAATGAATTTGTTATTTCGTATAGAAATAACTGAACGGAGTGGAATAAAAAATCGTGGTTGGGAAGGTTACTATAGCAAAAGCCATTGGAATTAATATTTTATATATCGGAATAATTAGTTTTGTTATTAATGAGAAAAAGGGTGGCTAAAAGAAGAGAAATCATTAGTTATTCATTAAGGTTAATTTGATTCAATGACCAGAGTTCCGCGAGGATATATAGCCCGGAGACGACGAACAAAAATGCGTTCATTTGCCTCAAACTTTAGAGGGGCTCATTTAAGACTTAATCGAATGATTACCCAACAGGTAAAAAGAGCTTTTGTTTCCTCTCATCGAGATAGAGGTAGGCAAAAGAGGGATTTTCGTCGTTTGTGGATCACTCGGATAAACGCAGCAACGCGGGTATATAAAGTATTCGATAGTTATAGTAAATTAATACACAACCTGTACAAGAAGAAATTGATTCTTAATCGTAAAATGCTTGCACAAGTAGCTGTATCAAATCCAAATAATCTTTACACGATTTCCAATAAAATAAAGATCATCAATTAAAGGTATAAATAAAGTAATATACTGGAATAATAAAAGATGAATTCCCGGAGAGGGAACTCCGGGAAGATACAATAAATTAAGATTAAGTGGTAGGAATCAACGAGCTGGATTACTTTCTTTATAATATATATAGGTCTGGCCCTTTCGAATTCGAATAAAACATCAACAATCGGAACTTAAGTTCCGGTTGTTGTTTCTTAAATTTTGGTTGTTGTTTCTTAAGTTTCGATTGGAATTGTACTTTTGCGTTAATTGAGGAATATGTCTATTTTTTCTGGGTCTAGAACCTGTAATTATTGAAATTGACTGGGCTTGAAATTGCTTTTCGTTCTCATAGTTACGAAACGGTAAGAAAGATAAAATACGAGCCTGTTTTATAGCAAGAGTAATTAATCGTTGTTGTTTCAAGGTTAATCTATTTATTCGTCTCGATAATATTTTTCCTTGTTCACTAATAAATCTATTAATTAAACTCATGTTTCTATAATCAATTCGATCTCCCGGGCCAATCCGGGGACGCCTACGAAAAGGTTGTTTAGATTTACGAAAAGGTTGCTTGAATTTACGAAAAGTTTGCTTGGATTTACGAAAGGGTTGCTTGGATTTATTAAAAGTTTGCTTGGATTTACTAAAGGGTTGCTTAGATTTAAGAAAAGGTTGTTTAGATGTATACATGATTTATTCCTTATTTAAAATTTGAAAATTTGAAAATTCACTTCTTTATTTTATTAATTTAGGATCCAGAAGAAGTAGTTTTTCTTTGATCCATATCTTATTTGATTCATATTATAGTATATGAATACCCTCTATACATATGAAATAATATCTACCGGAAATCAGATGAGTTGATTTGTATTTTGTATTCTATACTATGTTTTCTTTATATATTAAATATGAAGTTCTTACTCTTTCTGTTGTTTGGAAAGATCAAACACACGATGTTCCTATTTCTTTATTTCGTGATGAGTCGTATGCTTGCGACAATAACGACAAAATTTTTTGAATTCTAATTGTCCGGGTGTATTGTGGCGATTCTTTTGAGTACTATATCTAGAAATCCCCGTCGATTCCTCATTGGCACCTTTTCGAACACAACTGATGCATTCCAAAATAACTCTGATTCTAACATCTTTTCCCTTGGCCATGAACCTCCTTTTCTTTTTGGATTGACTTAACTTAATTCTTCTACTTATTCTTTTATTCTTCTATTTTGAATCCGAAGAAGAAGAATAAAATTCATTAGAATAATTTTTTTTTATTCTTTAATTAAGTAATAAAAAATAGAGAAATAATTAAAGAATACAATCCTTGTCGAATTAGCAAAGATTTTGGTTCGAAATCCTTTCATTTAATTAGCCAGCCCCGCCTTTTCTATGCTCTGATTTCTGAGGCCTTATTTAGCTTGGGTACCCCTTTAAATTGAATTTCTATTTTCAAAAATGGGGTTTACCAAATTTTTAATGACTCTGAGGTTCAACCCAATCCATCTTTTCTTTCTTTTTCCTTCCGATACTAAAAAAAGATTGAAAAGGATCAAATTTTGTCATATCACGAAGAAATCTATCCCTCCCATAGCAATAACTAGAATTAAAAAAAAGGGAATGACAAAGCATCTGGGAATAAACGATTAATTTCTATCAATAAACCTGCTAAAGCACCAAACCATAGAGTACTTAGCACGGGTGCTACAGAGAGATATGTTTTTATATCCCGCATTGAAAATCCTCCTTCCTTGTTGGAATACATATATGATCATAAACTCTTGCCCAAGATTGTTATGCTATATATAAAATGAACCATATCGACGAAATTTTCCTATCCCTAAAAAAGAAAAAGATGACCCCTTCTTCCTATATATTACCAAGGAAAAGTAATCCTTCTTTTATAGGCGAAATTATATTGGATTTTATATGTATATAATTCCTTAATTATATGAGACCAAAAAGAAGAAATGACACGAGGGTTCTATATATAGATAGAGAAAGAAAGAAGAAGAAAATTATGATGTGGAAAAGAAGACAGGAATTGTGTACAATGGCATTGTACAACAATTTAATTTGGAAAAGGGATGTAGCGCAGCTTGGTAGCGCGTTTGTTTTGGGTACAAAATGTCACAGGTTCAAATCCTGTCATCCCTACCTATTACTTCTTTCTTCTTTATAGGCAGTAGCGACGAGATCAATTAAAGTAAAGTGGGTATAACTTGAATTTGTGGAGACTATACGTACGTGAGATACATTAGGAATAGAAAAAGATTTTCTTTTTGAATGAATGAAAGCGCTCTTAGTTCAGTTCGGTAGAACGCGGGTCTCCAAAACCCGATGTCGTAGGTTCAAATCCTACAGAGCGTGATTCCATCTATTTTATGTCGAAGCAGAGTAAAATAACTTAACAAAATTGAATTGTAACTCCAATTTCAATTTGACCTCCTCTCTGGTCTGGAGGAGGTCAATCAAAAAAAAAAAATGACTCAATCAAAGATCCAACTGATCCCCACGCCTGTATTGCAAATACGCAGTCACGAATAATCCCGCTAAAGTAATAGGAATTAGGCCTAAGACGATTCCAAATAGAAAAACTTCAATCATTTCGATTTGTTCGAGGGGATAAAAAAAGAGGTACGATCTATCCCTAAATAGTACTCTAAATTATCCACGAATCTCAATGACCAAGAAAAGAATTCCTAATTAGTCTGGAAAAGAGTCGTAGAATGCCAGGAATCCCAAAGAAAGATTTTTCTTTTCTGAATTATAATTATTCAGTCAATTCAAATAAGGCGTATCTTGTTCAAGCCAATAAATAGAGCTGGGGTTA
>NW_028259461.1:7431390-7443890 GCF_056163025.1 Triticum urartu | reverse complement strand
CCTAGTATATGAAAGAATGAAAAGGTGCTTTCGTTCTTGTGGAATAAGAAGCCCTCGTACCTTAATGAAAGGAAAATCGTAATTTTTCGTTAGGTATTTGACCAAATAGGATCGTCCAGTTCCTACAGAACCTATCACTAAAATACCCGATAGGGCTAAGCGGAACGAAAAGGGTTTTCCATGAGATGGTAAATGAAAACGATTAGTCCCACACGAGGTTTGGGAATAAGTGATTGTCTGATAATGAGCAAGGAATATACGTCTTTCTGCTAAAGAGGATCTATTAAACTCATAATTCATTAGATCCTTGTTATCAATGCCAACTAGGTATCATAAGTAAATGGATCCCGGTTGTTCAATCCTTTGATAACCAAGGTCATTCTTTGCTAAAGAGAAATGATCACTATGAGTCAGACTCAATAGAATTGGATCCATTCCAAATAGCGAGAATTAGGATTCTTGATCCCTCTCAATCTCTCTTTCAATTCGAGGATCCAGAGAGGTGTTTTCATAGTCATCTCCGAATATTTGCCATCTCGGAATATTTTCGATTTCATTTTTCTATGATATGTCTTTCTATATGAAAATTGGTTATTTACGATGTACGATGATCCCTGTTAAGCATCCATGGCTGAATGGTTAAAGCGCCCAACTCATAATTGGTAAATTTGCGGGTTCAATTCCTGCTGGATGCACACGAACGGGAACATTCCATAAGTCTATTGGAACTGGCTCTCTATCCATGGAATCTCATCCATCATCCATACATAACGAATTGGTATGGTATATTCATACCATAACATAAGAACAATAAGAACTCGAATTCTTATCGATACTGGAACTCAGAGCATAGGAGGGAAAGTCGATTTATGGATGGAATCAAATACGCAGTATTTACAGAAAAAAGTCTTCGTTTATTGGGAAAGAATCAATATACTTTTAATGTCGAATCGGGATTCACTAAGACAGAAATAAAGCATTGGGTCGAACTCTTCTTTGGTGTTAAGGTGGTAGCTGTGAATAGCCATCGACTACCTGGAAAAGGTAGAAGAATAGGACCTATTCTGGGCCATACAATGCATTACAGACGTATGATCATTACCCTTCAACCGGGTTATTCTATTCCACTTCTAGATAGAGAAAAAAACTAAAGGAGAATACTTAATAATACGGCGAAACATTTATACAAAACACCTATCCCGAGCACACGCAAGGGAACCGTAGACAGGCAAGTGAAATCCAATCCACGAAATAATTTGATCCATGGACGGCACCGTTGTGGTAAAGGTCGTAATTCCAGAGGAATCATTACCGCAAGGCATAGAGGGGGAGGTCATAAGCGCCTATACCGTAAAATAGATTTTCGACGGAATCAAAAAGACATATCTGGTAGAATCGTAACCATAGAATACGACCCTAATCGAAATGCATACATTTGTCTCATACACTATGGGGATGGTGAGAAGAGATATATTTTACATCCCAGAGGGGCTATAATTGGAGATACTATTGTTTCTGGTACAAAAGTTCCTATATCAATGGGAAATGCCCTACCTTTGAGTGCGGTTTGAACTATTGATTTACGTAATTGGAAGTAACCAATTAGGTTTACGACGAAACCTAGAAATCGATCACTGATCCAATTTGACTACCTCTACGGGATAGACCTCAACAGAAAACTGTTGAGTAACGGCAGCAAGTGATTGAGTTCAGTAGTTCCTCATAGAAAATTATTGGCTCTAGAGATATGGTAATATGGAGAAGACAAAATTGTTTGAAGCACGCACAGAACCGGAAGCGCCCCTTGTTTCAAAGAGAGGAGGACGGGTTATTCACATTTAATTTGATGGTCAGAGGCAAATTGAAAGCTAAGCAGTGGTAATTAAGACCCCCGGGGGAAAATAGGGATGTCTCCTACGTTACCCATAATATGTGGAAGTATCGACGTAATTTCATAGAGTCATTCGATCTGAATGCTACATGAAGAACATAAGCCAGATGACGGAACGCAGAGACCTAGGATGTAGAAGATCATAACATGAGCGATTCGGCAGATTTGGATTCCTTTCCTATATATCCACTCATGTGGTACTTCATCATATGATTCATATAAGATCCATCTGTCTAGAGATCGTCATATACATCTAGAAAGCCGTATGCTTTGGAAGAAGCTTGTACAGTTTGGGAAGGGGTTTTTTGAGAGAAAAGAAGAATCTACTTCAACCGATATGCCCTTAGGCACGGCCATGCATAACATAGAAATCACACGTGGAAGGGGTGGGCAATTAGCTAGAGCAGCAGGTGCTGTAGCGAAACTCATTGCAAAAGAGGGTAAATCGGCCACTTTAAGATTACCATCTGGGGAGGTCCGTTTAGTATCCCAAAACTGCTTAGCAACAGTCGGACAAGTGGGTAATGTTGGGGTGAACCAAAAAAGTTTGGGTAGAGCCGGATCTAAGTGTTGGCTAGGTAAACGCCCCGTAGTAAGAGGGGTAGTTATGAACCCTGTGGACCACCCCCATGGGGGCGGTGAAGGGAAAGCTCCCATTGGTAGAAAAAAACCCACAACCCCTTGGGGTTATCCTGCGCTTGGAAGAAGAACTAGGAAAAGGAAAAAATATAGCGATAGTTTTATTCTTCGTCGCCGTAAGTAAATACGTAACTAGGAATATGGAAAATTGCATTTTTGGAATTTGCAATAATGCGATGGGCGAACGACGGGAATTGAACCCGCGCATGGTGGATTCACAATCCACTGCCTTGATCCACTTGGCTACATCCGCCCCTTATCCAGCTAAAGGATTTTTTTCTTTTTTCCATTGATCATTATTCTATTTATTCTGACCTCCGTACTTCGATCGAGATATTGGACATAGAATGCCACTCTTTAAAAAGGAAAAAAGGAGTAATCAGCTGTGACACGAAAAAAAACGAATCCTTTTGTAGCTCATCATTTATTGGCAAAGATAGAAAAGGTCAATATGAAGGAGGAGAAAGAAACAATAGTAACGTGGTCCCGGGCATCTAGCATTCTACCCACAATGGTTGGCCATACAATCGCGATTCATAATGGAAAGGAACATATACCTATTTACATAACAAATCCTATGGTAGGTCGCAAATTGGGGGAATTCGTGCCTACTCGGCATTTCACGAGTTATGAAAATGCAAGAAAGGATACTAAATCTCGTCGTTAACTGAATTCTGAATAGAAAGATTAAGAAGAAAAAAAGATTCAAAATAAAGACAGAAATACCCAATATCTTGCTAGAACAAGATATTGGGTATTTCTGTCTTCAAAAATTCTTATATGTTAGCAGAAAAACCTTATCCATTAATAGATGGAACTTCAACAGCAGCTAAGTCTAGAGGGAAGTTGTGAGCATTACGTTCGTGCATTACTTCCATACCAAGGTTAGCACGGTTGATGATATCAGCCCAAGTATTAATAACGCGACCTTGACTATCAACTACAGATTGGTTGAAATTGAAACCATTTAGGTTGAAAGCCATAGTACTAATACCTAAAGCAGTGAACCAGATTCCTACTACAGGCCAAGCAGCCAAGAAGAAGTGTAAAGAACGAGAGTTGTTGAAACTAGCATATTGGAAGATTAATCGCGCCAAAATAACCATGAGCAGCCACAATATTATAAGTTTCTTCCTCTTGACCAAATTTGTAACCCTCATTAGCGGATTCATTTTCAGTAGTTTCCCTGATCAAACTAGAGGTTACCAAGGAACCATGCATAGCACTGAATAGGGAACCGCCGAATACACCAGCTACACCTAACATGTGGAATGGATGCATAAGGATGTTGTGCTCTGCCTGGAATACAATCATAAAGTTGAAAGTACCAGAGATTCCTAAAGGCATACCATCAGAAAAGCTTCCTTGACCAATAGGGTAAATCAAGAAAACAGCAGTAGCAGCTGCAACAGGAGCTGAATATGCAACAGCAATCCAAGGACGCATACCCAGACGGAAACTAAGTTCCCACTCACGACCCATATAACAAGCTACACCAAGTAAGAAGTGTAGAACAATTAGCTCATAAGGACCACCATTGTATAACCACTCATCAACAGATGCAGCTTCCCAAATTGGGTAAAAGTGCAATCCGATCGCCGCAGAAGTAGGGATAATAGCACCAGAGATAATATTGTTTCCATAAAGTAAAGAACCAGAAACAGGCTCACGAATACCATCAATATCTACTGGAGGGGCAGCGATGAAGGCGATAATAAATACAGAAGTTGCGGTCAATAAGGTAGGGATCATCAAAACACCGAACCATCCGATGTAAAGACGATTTTCAGTGCTAGTTATCCAGTTGCAGAAGCGACCCCACAGGCTTGTACTTTCGCGTCTCTCTAAAATTGCAGTCATGGTAAGATCTTGGTTTATTCAAATTGCAAGGACTCCCAAGCACACGTATTAACTAGAATATAGATAATAGAAGGCTTGTTATTTAACAGTATAACATAGACTATATACCAATGTCAACCAAGTCAGCCCAAAGATTAGCTATCCATATAACTAAATTAACCAAACCAATAATTTTGTATTTGTAAATGAAGTGAGTCAAAGTGAAAAACTTTGATGGGTCTTTTCTATATGGGTTGCCCGGGACTCGAACCCGGAACTAGTCGGATGGAGTAGATAATTCTTCCTTGTTACAATAGAGAAAAATCCCTCCCCAAATCGTGCTTGCATTTTTCATTGCACACGACTTTCCCTATGTAGAAATAGCCAATTTCTATTCCAAAGAGGAAGTTCTACTAATTTTTTTAATTAGTAAGTTGATTCACCTACTCTTTATTATAATAAAAAGAACATTTCAGAATGAAAAATAGAAAAGTTTTTTCTTGATCATTTATCAACCCTTTCCTGTTTCTTAATTTCGTCTAATGATTAATTAAGAGGGTTGACCAGGTCATTGATACGTATAATATCCAAATACCAAATACGCTCAGTGTGTGATCCACAGAAAGAAAAAAGAGTTGTTTTGGTGAACATCAAAGAAAAAACTTGCTCTTCTTCCATAAAAAATTCTTCTAAAAATGCCGAACCCAATCGTTGCATAAAAGTTCGTACCGTGCTTTTATGTTTACGAGCTAAAGTTCTAGCACATGAAAGTCGAAGTATATACTTTAGTCGATACAAAGTCCGTTTTTTCGAAGATCCACTATGATAATGAAAAAGATTTCTACATATCCGACCAAATCGATCAAGAATATCCCAATCTGATAAATCTGTCCAAATGGGTTTACTAATAGGATGCCCCGATCCAGTACAAAATTGAGCTTTTGATAAGTATCCTATGAGGAGAGTAGCGGGGACTATGGTATCGAATTTTTTCATTCGAGTATCTATTAGAAATGAATTCTCCAGCATTTGATTCCTTACTAACAAAGAACTTTTTTGTACACTTGAAAGGTACCCCATAAAATCGAAGCAAGAGTTTGCTAATTGGTTTATATGGATTCTTCGCGGCTGAGTCCAAAAACAGAAATAATATTGCCAGAAATTGATAAGGTAGCATTTCCATTTCTTCTTCAAAAAAAAAGTGCCTTTTGATGCAAGAATTGCCTTTCCTTGATATCGAACATAATGCATAAGAGGATCCATAAAGAACCATAGGGTTTTCCGAGAAAAACCAGGGTACATTATCCCAAAATGTTCCATCTTCCTAGAAAAGTGGATTCGTTCCAGAAAAGTTCCAGAAGATGCTAATGGTAAGCAAGAAGATTGTTTACGAAGAAACAACAAAAAAAATTCATATTCTGATACATAAGAGTTATATAGGAATTGAAATAGTCTTTTATTTTCTTTTTGAAAAAAAAAAATGGATTTCATTGAAGTAATAAAACTATTCCAATTCGAATAATAGTTGAGAAAGAATCGCAATAAATGCAAAGATGGAACATCTTGGATACGGTATTGAAGGAGTTGAACCAGGATTTCCAAATGGATAGGATAGGGTATTTCTATATGTGATAGATAATCCAAATGCAAAAATTTGTCTTCTAAAAAGGGAAATATTGAATGAATAGAGCGTAAATTCTGAAACTTTGGTATTTCTTTTTCTTTCAGACAAAAAAATTCCCGTAGCGAGAATGGGATTTCCACAACGATCGCAAACCCTTCAGATAGAATCTGAGAATAAAACTCAGAATAAAAATAATTTTTGTAATCCAATAATCGATCTTGGTTAGGATGATTAACCGAGTTATCCAAAAAATTCTGCTGATACATTCGAATAATTAAACGTTTCACAAGTAGTGAACTAAATTTCTTGTTATTACAACTAACAACTATTTCCACAGGTTCAGAACCATTTAATCCATAATGGTGGGCAAATGCATAAATATATTCCTGAAAGAGAAGTGGGTAGACAAAGTATTGTTGACGAGATTTATGTTTTTCTGAATACCCTTCGAATTTTTCCATTTGTATTTCTACTTGAATCAGAGAGAAGAAGCATTTCTCGGTTTATCGAATGATGATACATAGTGCAATATGGTCAGAACAGGGTGTTGCATTTTTAATACAAACCCTGGAAAGAAAGGGAGTCTAATCCACAGATCTTTTTCTGCTCCTTTTCTACCCAATTAGTTTATGTTTGTTCTAATTAAAAAAAAAGAACAGAACAAGTTTTTTATTTTTGCAGGCCAATCGCTCTTTTGACTTTGGAATACAGCCTCTTTATCAATATACTGCTTCTTTTACACATTCAATCCATAACATCCCTTATTCAATCCATAATCAAGAATAATTAGGATTTCTAAAAAAAAAAAGAAAAAATAAAGGGTCCACTCATAGGAAAACCCAACCTTTCCCCGCATCCGGCACTAATCTATTTTTAACGTCTAATTAGAGCGGGGAATCATTCCAATTAGGAAGTTCAGCTCGTTGCTTTTTATTTTACCAGAATTGGAGCCAGGCTCTATCCATTTATTCATTAGACCCAGAAAATCGTAATTTTGGATTCCATTCAAAAAAGATTGATTTTATTACGACATGCTATTTTTTCCATTCATTACCTTTGAGGATCAGTCGTGGTCTTCTAGACTCTACCAAGAGTCTGGACGAATTTGTTGTTTCATCCAAATGTGTAAAAGATCATAGTCGCACTTAAAAGCCGAGTACTCTACCATTGAGTTAGCAACCCAGATAAAAAAAGGATCTTAGATACGATCGAAATCCAAAAATCAATGGAATTACACCGCGCGCTTCTGTCAAAACATTGAACTAGCAAGACATCAAAAGATTTTTTTTATCGACCATGAAAAACACTCAAATGCCAAAACGAACAGGTCCGGTGAAATTCCACTAAAGTAAAGTTAAAAAAAGAGCGACCCTAATCACGATGGCCAAATTCTCCTTATTTTTAGCGATTTTTATTAACAAAAAATATATATTATAAAAAATATATATTATATTGTATGAGAATACATGCAAGAGGAACACCCTTATCATTTGAGCGAAGTGTAGGCGGAAAAATTGAATATGGAGTGAGGATAAAGAGACCCATCTATCTACAAATTCTATTTGTTCAATAGACCTTTGTCAATGGAAATACAATGGTAAGAAAACAAATTAGATAGAAAAAGTAAATAAAATAGGGGCTTATGTTGGATTGGCACGATATAATATAAATCCAAATAGGATTAAAAAAGAGGTAAATTGTGTCTAAATAATTAGACAACTAGGAATACTAATAATCTTCTCCTATCCTATTTTTTGATTCATTTAGTTCTTCAATTAACTCAAAGTTCTTTCTTTTTCTTTAAAGAATTCTGCCTTCCTTAAAATATCATAAACAGTTCTTGTTGGTTGAGCACCCTTTTCAAGGAAATAGAGAATAGCTGGAACATTTAAACAAGTTTGATTCTTTATCGGATCATAAAAACCTACTTTTTGAAGATCTCTTCCTTCTCTTCGAGATCGAACATCAATTGCAACGATTCGATAGACAGCTTATTGGGATAGATGTAGATAAACAACGCCCCCCCCTAGAAACGTATATGAGGTTTTCTCCTCATACGGCTCGAGAAAATGATTCGAATTTCTGTCGATAATAATAGAAATTAGACTATGACGTGCATTAATTTCCTTACAGAAAAAACAAATTTCATTTATACTCATGACTCAAGTGGGCTAATTTTGCCTGACAAACTTCGAAGGCAAAATCCTTCCAAAATTTTTGAGTCGTCTTTAAACTCTTTTCTTTGTCTCATTTCGAACGAATTGACTTTTATTCCTTATTCTAATCCAACTCTGTTGTTGAGACAATTGAAAATTGTGTTTACTTGTTCTGGAATCCTTTATCTTTGATTTGTGAAATCCTTGGGTTTAGACATTACTTCGGGAATTCCTATTTTTTTCTTTCAAAAGAGTAGCAACATACCCTTTTTTCTTATTTCCTTCGATAAAGCATTTATCTCTTCTATAGAAATCTAATAAGAGGGATTGATTCTGATATACTTTTATTGGACTTTCTTCTTATTTTAACCTTTCGATTTATTTCTATATTAAGGATAGACTGACAAAGTTGGCCTAATTTATTAGTTTTCACTAACCCTAGATTCTTTCCCTTGATAAAAAAAATTCTGTCCTCTCGAGCTCCATCGTGTACTATGTTACTTAAACCCAGCGCAAATTTGGTTCGGAACGAATAGAACAGGCTATGTCGAGCCAAGAGCATTTTCATTACTATGGAAAATGATGGATAGCAAAATCCACAATCGATCATGTCCTTCAAGTCGCACGTTGCTTTCTACCACATCGTTTTAAACGAAGTTTTACCATAACAAACATTCCTCTTTTCATTGCAAAGTGGTATAGAGAATTGATCCAATATGGATGGAATCATGAATAGTCATTGGTTTAGTTTTTTTATACTAATTAAAACTTGCTATCTATGGAGCAATATGGATAAAAGAAAGTAAGTATTTATCCGGGAAGCCTCCGCCAAGATCCAATTTATTTAAACCCATATTAAAATTCTATCATATGAATGAAACATAGTTTGAAAAAGACGACTAAACAAGTTTGCTTAAAACTTATTTATTCTTAAATTTCCACCCTCAACGGATGGCTCGAGATGATCAATCTTGAAGTGAGAAAAGAAGGATTGACTCTTCCTCAATAAATAAACTATCAACCTCCAAAAAAGTTTAATTAATTTAATTACTAGAATTAGAATTCTAGTAGTAATATATTTTTTCAGTACCAAAAACAATTAACTATAATAACTAAATAAACTATTCCAATGAAAAGATTGAAAGTTTTTGGTAGTTATAGAATTCTCGTACTTCTTCAACTCGAATACCAAAAGGAAGAAAAAAATATGACTAAGTGATTTTATAGTAGAGGCATATCCTGAATGTGCTTGATAGATCCCATTTTTTCATGAAAATAAAGATAGTCAATTTGACTGGACTTAAGACTTTATTATGTTTTCTGAGAAAGAATAAGATATCATTATTCTCTTTAATAAACTTTTGTCTCGTACGGAATACTATATGATTTCACCGTTTGTTTCATCAGAAACAATCTGGGACGGAAGGATTCGAACCTCCGAGTAACGGGACCAAAACCCGCTGCCTTACCACTTGGCCACGCCCCATTTCGGGTTTTATGCGACACTAATAAACACTAGTATGTTTATTTGTTATTCGTCAATACCATTTCAATTACATAAAAAAAGGAGGGATATTCTCTTGCTAGTATTCTACACATGCGGATAATATAGAATCAAAAAAATGCATTGATCATTACATGGAATTCTATTAAGATATTATATGAAAGTCGAATTTATTCCACTCTCATTTGAGAGTGCGAATACAAGGAGGTATTTTGTGTTTGGGAAAGTCCGAAGAAAAAAGATTTTGAATCTGCCTTTTCCTTCTTTCCCTTAAAAAAATAACTCAAGAAAAATCCAATTATTTACTCTACAAGAATGAAATGCTTGTTATGCCTAATATACTTAGTTTAACCTGTATCTGTTTTAATTCTGTTCTTTATCCTACTAGTTTTTTCTTTGCCAAATTACCCGAAGCTTATGCTATTTTCAATCCAATCGTGGATATTATGCCTGTTATACCTCTATTCTTTTTTCTATTAGCCTTTGTTTGGCAAGCTGCTGTAAGTTTTCGATGAAATCTTTAGTACTCTGTATGCCAAATTGAATGATGTGTTCATTCCAAAAAAATTTTAAAATGGGTAAAAGCCGAGAAGTTTTATATTTTTATATTATGAACCTTCGATTCTAAAATTTAAATTCTTCTACATTGAATGGGTAGCTACAGCAATAAATTTGGATCAGCCTTTCTACTCCCCTGCACCTAGGTTGAGCAGGTACCTAAAGGTACCTACACAATACCTAACCACCTAACCCTATTTTTGCTATTGATAAGAGTGCTTATTATAAAAGAATTCTTGCAATTTTTTTCAAGAATTCTTTTTTGCATTTTTAGGTATAAAAAAAAACCATCCTAGTGGATCCGTGTGGTAAGGAAAAACTGGTAATCTATTCCTTAAAAAAAAATCTTGGAGATTATGTAATGCTTACTCTCAAACTTTTTGTTTATACAGTAGTGATATTCTTTGTTTCACTCTTTATCTTTGGATTCTTATCTAATGACCCAGGACGGAATCCTGGACGCGAGGAGTAAAAATTCAGTTTTTTTTTTTCTTATTGGATTTGTTTCGTACATTTATCTATGAGAAAATCCGGGGGTCAGAATTCTTTCCAATTCGAAAGTCCCAAATGATCCAAGGGAGCGGAAAGAGAGGGATTCGAACCCTCGGTACAAAAAAATTGTACAACGGATTAGCAATCCGCCGCTTTAGTCCACTCAGCCATCTCTCCACGTTCCAAAGCGAAAGGTTTCCGTGATATGATATAGGCAAGAAATAAGAAATAACGGTTGCAAAAAACCCCTTTTTTTTCTTTCAAAAGTCTATAAAAATTATATTGCCAATTCCATTTTAATTATATTCTTTTTTCTTAATGTTAATAAAAAAAGAAGAAAATTCTTGTTTTTTCTTTCTAAAAATCGATATTGGCCGAGAGACAATCAAATAGATTTTCTCTTTAGCGGGCATTTCCATATAGGACTTGTTATAATTATAATAAAACAAGCAGGTTATATAAAAAAAAACGCTTTTTTTGTCGATTATTTATCAAGAAAGCAAAAAGGGTTCTTATCAAATCCACCATAAAATTGGAAAGAAGCATAAAGTAAGTAGACCTGACTCCTTTAATGATGCCTCTATCCGCTATTCTGATATATAAATTCGATGTAGATGAAATTGTATAAGCGAATTTTTTTTATTTCCTTAGACTTAGACCGCGCAAGACAAGAATTTTTCGCTATTTACGATTTCATATTCTTGTTACTAGATGTTCTATAGGAATAAGAAGAAATCGCAACTCCTTTGCGCTACACATAAAATTGGATTTCGAAGGTCCATTTTTTTTTTTCAGAATCCTCTATTATTTTAGTTCTTCCACCCATGCAATAGAGAGGGAATGGGAAAAGAAGGGTTACTTTTATTTGCATTTTTCCCTTAAAAGATAGACTTTGAAATAGGAGTCTTGGAATAATGCTGAATTCAAAGGTTTATTTCTTTCTATAGTATAAGAAAAACAATTTATTTCTATTTCTATAGTATAAGAAAAACAAATAAATAGTATAAGAAAAACAAATCGAATCAAATTCATGGATTTACCACGACCTCGGTTGTGACTGTGACTCCATAGATAAAAATGGGAAATTTCTCTCTTCGAGACCATTGAAAAAGGGCATTGAACGAGAAAGAAATCGTCCACAGATAATAAAACTATCATATGCCTTGGAAAGTGATATGAGGTGCTCGGAAATGGTTGAAGTAATTGAATAGGAGGATCACTATGACTATAGCCCTTGGTAGAATTCCTAAAGAAGAAAATGATCTATTTGATACTATGGATGACTGGTTACGAAGGGACCGTTTCGTTTTTGTAGGATGGTCTGGCCTATTGCTCTTTCCTTGTGCTTATTTCGCTTTAGGGGGTTGGTTTACAGGGACAACTTTTGTAACTTCTTGGTATACCCATGGATTGGCTAGTTCCTATTTGGAAGGTTGTAATTTCTTAACCGCAGCAGTTTCTACCCCTGCCAATAGTTTAGCACACTCTTTGTTGCTACTATGGGGGCCCGAAGCACAAGGAGATTTTACTCGTTGGTGTCAATTAGGCGGTCTATGGACTTTTGTAGCTCTCCACGGGGCTTTTGCACTAATAGGTTTCATGTTACGCCAATTTGAACTTGCTCGGTCTGTTCAATTGCGGCCTTATAATGCAATCTCATTCTCTGGTCCAATTGCTGTTTTTGTTTCTGTATTCCTTATTTATCCACTGGGGCAATCTGGTTGGTTCTTTGCGCCGAGTTTTGGCGTAGCAGCGATATTTCGATTCATCCTTTTCTTCCAAGGATTTCATAATTGG
>NW_028259461.1:7404481-7419481 GCF_056163025.1 Triticum urartu | reverse complement strand
CAGGTATCACTTTTCACGATACCTAAAAGGTGGAATAGCGATTTTCGAACCATTTCCTATAAGAGAATGGTTTCCATTACTTTGAGAAATGGATTCTTATATCAAACTATAGCTATTGCATTAAAGAAGAAAAGAAACTAATAGAAGTCGAAGACGCGGAATGATAGTGAATAGAGAGAAAGATTCTTCTGATTTTCTTGTTTCTATCTACTAGACGCCGTAGAGAATTGAGAATTTTCATGTCTTTCAATTCTCGTACTCGTAATTGGAAAGTTATGGAAGGAGACCCATCATTTTGCAATGAAAACAACATATAAAACTCTGGACAATTTCGAAATCAGGCCAAGCGTCTTAATACATATGCAAAAAAATTCATTATTGGCCCACCATTGATTAGAAGATTTAGCTTGTATGAATCGCTATTGGTTTGATACGAATAATGACAATCGTTTCAGTATGTTAATGGATACAGATGTATCCACAATTCATTTAGAGTTACTTAATAGTCTATTTCTTATACCATATCTCTATCCCGTGAAATTCTCGAGCCAAAAGATGGATGCATATGCTGTGTTTCATTTTGCTAAATGATATCAATTAAATGGTGTATCAATTCCATAAATTGCATATAGCAATAAATAAATCAGCAAAATTCTTTCTAATATTTTAGATAGAAGAAACATTTCTTCTATCTAAAATATTAGAAAGAATGTACCCTTCTATCCAAATCCAATTTGCATCGATAAAATAAATCCAAATTCCAGTAGTAGATGAATAATTGCAAATTTGTGTGTGTACGAGATTAGAATAACTTCAAAATAACTGACATAATTTTGTATTTTTCCTGATCAGAAAAATACATGAAAAAGAAAGGAGGTAGAAAAATTTTTGGATTTATGGTTAAAGAAGAAAAAGAAGAAAACAGGGGTTCTGTTGAATTTCAAGTATTCAGTTTCACCAATAAGATACGGAGACTTGCTTCACATTTGGAATTACACAAAAAAGATTTTTCATCGGAAAGAGGTCTACGAAGACTTTTGGGAAAACGTCGACGTTTGCTGGCTTATTTGGCAAAGAAAAATAGAGTACGTTATAAGAAATTAATCGGTCAGTTGAATATTCGGGAGCAGTAATTTAATCGTTCAAATTTTTTTCTTGTTTTATTATTTTTTTAGTAGTCTTATAGTAGTCTTAGATTTTTCATTTTGATGAGCCTCGCTTTGAGGAATTCATGGAATAATCCATTTTCATGGAATAATGAATTAAGGAAGAAAGGATATGAGTCTACCGCTTACAAGAAAAGATCTCATGATAGTCAATATGGGCCCTCAACACCCATCAATGCATGGTGTTCTTCGACTGATCGTTACTCTCGATGGTGAGGATGTTATTGATTGTGAACCCATATTAGGGTATTTACACAGAGGAATGGAAAAAATCGCGGAAAACCGAACTATTATACAATACTTACCTTATGTAACAAGGATATAGAGAGATTGTAGAAAGGGGATAGGATAGTTATTTTTGCAAGAGACTTGTTGTAAATTCCTTAACTTAAGAAAGAAAAAAGAATAAAAACACAGATACATAACATAAAAAAAAGAATAAATAAGACGAGATTCGACCTCCCCCTACATATTTAATTTCCTCTCCTATACAAAAACTAGCAAGACCCACTCCATTGGTAATTCCATCAATAACACCCTTATCAAAAAACTCCGTGAGTTCGGTTAACCCTCTTATACCGAGGGTAAAGACCCTAGTATAGAAAATATCTATATAACCACGATTATATGACCAACTGTATATATTTTTTTTTACTTGATCTAAAAATTCTTTTTTAGGATTTCCTTTGTAAAAAGAGTTTATTAAATCCAAATTCTGAAAAAAAGAATAAGCGGATCCATAGAAGATATATGCTATGAATAAACCAAAGATAGCTAGACTTACAGAAGAAATTGCATTAGTAATAAATTCATATGAATTTACAAAAGAATTAGAACTTTCCTGGGTAAAGTTTATTGAGGGAGTTAACCACTTTGATAATATGGTTAACTCTGCTATTCCATTACCAATTCCTCCATTATCAAAAGAGATTCCTATGAATCCAATGAACAAAGTGAAAAGTAGTAATATAAGAAGAGGAAATAACATAGTATTTCCCGTTTCATGCGGATAGGCAAAAGTTTTTTTAGCCCCAAAAGACGTAGTAAAGGATCCTATCCTATTTCTTGTATTACCTTGAATTTTTGGTATATTTTGTGAAAAAAAAGAAACTCCACTCTTCGTTGTTGATAAAACGAAATCCCTATTCACTCCTTTGGGTATCCTTTTTCCCCATAAGGATATTGAATACAAGGAACTCTCTTTAGTGCTACTGTAATTTTGAAAATGAACACGCAAATACCCATCAAATGTAAGTAAATATATCCGAAACATATAAAAGGCAGTTAATCCTGCAGTAAAGGAGGCTATTATTCCAAAAAAGGGCGAATACAACCAACTATTACTAAGGATTTCATCTTTGGACCAGAAGCAAGCAAGAGGTGGAATACCACAAAGAGAAAGTGTACCCCATAAAAAAGTAGTTCTTGTGATTGGAATGTATTTTCTTAAACCGCCCATAAGAACCATATTTTGACTTTTATCTGGTGAATATCCAACAAGAGGTTCCATTGAATGAATAACGGATCCGGATCCCAAGAACAATAAAGCTTTTGAATAAGCATGAGTGATCAAATGGAATAAAGCAGCTTGATAAGAACCTATACCTAGAGCTAACATCATATAACCCAATTGAGACATTGTAGAATAGGCTAAGCTTCTTTTAATATCTCTCTGAGCAAGAGCTAAAGTAGCTCCTAAGAATAGTGTTATTGTACCTACTAAAGAAATAAAACTCATTATCAAAGGTAAAGATATGAAAAGAGGAAGAAGTCGAGCTAGAAGAAAAATTCCCGCAGCAACCATAGTTGCTGCGTGTATAAGAGCCGAAATAGGAGTGGGCCCTTCCATAGCATCGGGTAACCATACGTGAAGAGGGAATTGTGCGGATTTCGCAACTGCACCAAGGAATAATAAAAAAGCACACAAAGTAGTAAGTAAAGAGTTAATTCCATTATTAGGAATCCAGTTATTAGCTATTTTGAACAAATCCCTAAACTCTAAACTACCTGTTATCCAAAAAAAACCTAAAATTCCTAATAATAGACCAAAATCCCCTACACGATTAGTTACAAAAGCTTTTTGACAAGCACTCGCTGCGATTGGTCGTGTAAACCAAAAGCCTATCAATAAATAAGAACACATTCCCACGAGTTCCCAAAAAAAATAAATTTGTATCAAATTGGAGCTAGTAACCAATCCCAACATGGAAGTATTGAAAAAACTTATATAAACAAAAAATCTCAAATATCCTTCATCGTGAGACATATAACCATCACTATAAATAAGAACCAGGATTCCTACAGTAGTAATTAGTATTAACATAATAGAAGTAAGTGGGTCAATCAAGTATCCAAATTCTAAAGAAAAATCATTATTGACGGTCCAAGACCATAGATATTGATAGATCGAACTTCCATTTATTTGTTGAATAGACAGTTGAACTGAGAATACCATAGCTATACTTAAGAGTAAAACACTAGGAAAAGCCCATATGCGACGAAGATTTTTTGTTGCTGTCGGAATAAGAATAAGGCCAAATCCCATTGACATAATAACTGGAAGTGGGAGAAGAGGGATTACCCATGCATATTGATATGTATGTTCCATAAGAAAAGAAATTGCAATTTTTACTTCAATTTTTACTTCAATTTTTCTATAAAATTGTTTCCGATTCACCAAACCAATTCTTATCTCTTTCTGAAAGAATAAATAAAAAGAATAAGAAAAAATACTGAAATTCTTAATTTTTCCAAAATTTATCTCATTGAAATAATTAAAAATTAAGAATGGGTTTAGTTGGTTAAATTAAAAAAGTTAATAAAATAACTAGGTAACGAAGTTATTTTATTAACTAAATAAAGATATTTATAAAAATAAAAAAAAAAAAGTGGAATCATTTTACTTTCTATTCATAATTCATTTTTATATTTCTTTAAAACAAAGATGAAACAGCTCTCTTGTTCCATAATTAACTGATTGAGTGAATTCCAATGAAAACCTATGTTTATAAGAAATTATCGAATAGTCCTTACTTCATATAGAACTAAAATTCTAATGACTATAAATTACCTAAGTTTTAGAATGTCTTGTTTAAGAGACTCAGTATTTTTTGTTTTGATTGGAATTCCTTTCCTTTATGGAATACCATTCTGAACTTAATTAACTATTTTCATTTTCCCTTCTTTTTATCCCCCCGTCTTATCTTATATGGGGGATAGGCTTCCATACCATATATCTATATATGGAGTATACTTGATATATAAATAGATATAAATAGATTTAAATGAGAAACCCTTCTATATATTCTATATTATTAAAAAAAAAGTATAAAATATATAAAGAAAAAATGTTAAAAAATTCTTGTTGTCTTATCCGCATTAGACAAAATGAAGTAAAAAATAATTCAAAATTTAAGTATCTTTCAGTATCTAAGTATAAATACTAATAAAAAGAAGAAAGAAGGATTGATTTGCAGCAATAGATGTCTTTCACATACAACTAGAAAAAAGTAATTTCCTTTTTGAATGGCAGTTCCAAAAAAACGTACTTCAATGTCAAAAAAGCGTATTCGTAAAAATATTTGGAAGAAAAAGACTTATTTTTCCATAGTACAATCTTATTCTTTAGTAAAATCAAGATCATTTTCGAGCGGTAATGAGCATCCAAAACCAAAGGGTTTTTCTGGGCAACAAACAAATAATAAGATTTTGGAATAATATGAATTGACTTATCAAAAAAGAATTCCAATTATTTAATAATTTGGATTCTTCTTTGAATGTACTTTTATGTGTCGAATTACTCGGTACAATATTCTTAGAACAAAAAACCCCTCTTATCTTATATATACAAGAAAAAAAAAGTTTTGTTTGGTATACTGTGTGCTAAGTATTCTTTTCCTATCAATGAACTTTTCATAATTTTCCTAATAGAATCCTCATATTCTATTAGGAAAATTATGAAAAGTGGAGTATTCTTACAATAGGACTTACAACTTCCACCTATCTTCTCCAAAATCATAAGGTTAGTAAATCTTATTAATAAGAGCATAAAGACTTTCATTCTAGAAATTTTTAAAAAATCCAAAAAGCCTTTTCTATTTATCCATTTTATTTTAATTTCATCATTAAATAGAAACCCTTTTGGATTTTTTTCATTGTATTGAAAGAATTTTCAAAATGTAAAGGGGAAATTAATTAGAAAAAATTAGTTCTATAATTGCAAGTTAGAAAAAAGAAGTTCCAACTCTTTCAAGCAGTGTTTGTGTTTCTATTGGGCAAAGCAAGAGTTTATTGTAAAAAAAAAAAATGGAAACGATACTACCAAACGAAGTCTATTTTAATGAAAACTCTAATGTTCCTAAATTTTATGGACTTTCCCAATATCGACGATTCCCAAGATAATAGCTATTATTCTTTTAAGTTACCTATTATTTGAAGTTAGCCGCCATGGTGAAATTGGTAGACACGCTGCTCTTAGGAAGCAGTGCTCAAGCATCTCGGTTCGAATCCGAGTGGCGGCATTCTTGAAAAAGAATACAATAGATTAGAAATCAATTCGAAATTTACAATTTTGTAATGGGACCTTCCCCTTATGCTATTTGCAACTTTAGAACATATACTAACTCATATCTCTTTCTCAACGATTTCAATTGTGATTACGATTCATTTTATAACCTTATTAGTTCGTGAACTTGGAGGATTACGCGATTCGTCAGAAAAAGGAATGATAGTTACTTTTTTCTCTATAACAGGATTCTTAGTTTCTCGTTGGGCTTCCTCGGGACATTTTCCATTAAGTAATTTATATGAGTCATTGATCTTCCTTTCATGGGCCCTGTATATTCTTCATACCATTCCTAAAATACAGAACTCTAAAAATGATTTAAGCACAATAACTACGCCAAGTACTATTTTAACGCAAGGCTTTGCCACATCGGGTCTTTTAACTGAAATGCATCAATCCACGATACTAGTACCTGCTCTACAATCTCAGTGGTTAATGATGCATGTCAGTATGATGTTATTAAGCTATGCAACTCTTTTGTGCGGATCCTTATTATCTGCCGCTATTCTAATCATTAGATTTCGAAATAATTTCCATTTCTTTTCTAAAAAGAAAAAAAATGTTTTAAATAAAACATTTTTCTTTAGTGATATTAAATATTTTTATGCAAAAAGAAGTGCTTTAAAAAGAACCTCTGTCCCTTCATTTCCAAATTATTACAAATATCAATTAACGGAGCGTTTGGATTCTTGGAGTTATCGTGTCATTAGCCTAGGATTTACCCTTTTAACCGTAGGTATTCTTTGTGGAGCAGTATGGGCTAATGAGGCCTGGGGATCCTATTGGAATTGGGATCCTAAGGAAACTTGGGCATTTATTACTTGGACCATATTCGCAATTTATTTACATAGTAGAACAAATCCAAATTGGAAGGGTACGAATTCTGCACTTATAGCTTTGATAGGATTTCTTATAATTTGGATTTGTTATTTTGGTATAAATCTATTAGGAATAGGCTTACATAGTTATGGTTCGTTTACATTAACACCTAAATGATTACATAAAATAAAACCTTCATGAAATGAAGGTTTTTACTTTTATGTTTTATTTGAGAACCCCTTGAACGCCTTATCAAAGGGTTCTCAAAAATTCGAGATAGATCTAATTATACTTTTTTACTTATTTCTGCATTATATACTTTTTTACTTATTTCTGCATTAATAGAGCAGACGAGTAAAAAAAAGCAAACCTATTTAGGATAATAATTGGATAAGAGAGCCTCTACCCTGTCAACGGATAGGGAGAGAACAAAATCTGGATAAATACCAATTCCTATTACTGGTAAAAAGATACAGATTAAAATAAAGAGTTCTCGTGGTCCAGAATCCACAAAATTTGCGTTTGGAACATTAAATAGCTTGTATCCATAGAACATCTGGCGTAACATAGATAATAAATAAATAGGAGTTAATATCATTCCAATTGCCATTACAAAAGTAATTAGTGTTTTTGGCATTAACAGAAATTTTGGACTAGTAATTAGTCCAAAAAATACTACTAATTCTGCGACAAAACCACTCATTCCTGGTAAGGCAAGAGAAGCCATTGAAAAGCTACTAAACATGGTAAAAATTTTAGGCATTGGGATAGATATTCCCCCCAGTTCTTCGAGATAAACAAGACGCATTCTATCAGAAGCGGTTCCTGCCAAGAAAAAAAGTGTAGCACCAATAAATCCATGGGATAATATTTGTAAAATAGCTCCATTGAGTCCAATGTTGGTTATGGAACCAATTCCTATAATTATGAAACCCATGTGAGATACAGAGGAATAAGCTATTCTTTTTTTGAAATTTCGTTGACCAAGAGAAGTTGAAGCTGCATAGATTATTTGGATCGCTCCTATTATTACTAACCAGGGCGAAAATAGATAATGAGCATGAGGTAACAATTCCATGTTGATCCGAATCAATCCATATGCTCCCATCTTTAATAATATTCCCGCTAAAAGCATACATGTACTATAATGTGCTTCCCCATGGGTATCTGGTAACCACGTATGTAGGGGTATAATCGGCAATTTGACAGCATAAGCAATAAGGAAGCCAAAATATAAAAGTATTTCCAAGGTTGCAGGGTATGATTGATTAATTAATCTTTCCAAATCTAATCCTGGTTCGTTGGAACCATATAAGCCCATACCCAGAACTCCGATTAAGAAAAAAATGGAACCGCCTGCAGTATACAAAATAAACTTTGTAGCTGAATATAGACGCCTCTTCCCCCCCCACATGGATAAAAGTAAGTAAACAGGAATTAATTCTAACTCCCACATGATAAAAAAAAGTAAAAGGTCTCGCGAAGAAAATAATCCTATTTGACCACTATACATTGCGAGCATCAGGAAATAGAATAATCGCGAATTCCGTGTAATTGGCCAAGCTGCTAAAGTAGCTAAAGTAGTGATAAATCCTGTCAATAAAATAGATCCTAATGAAAGTCCATCGATTCCCAATCTCCAGTGGAAATCGAAGACATCTATCCATTTATAATCCTCCTTTAATTGGATTAAGGGATCCTCCAGTTGGAAATGATAACAGAACGCATAAGTCATTAGAAGGAATTCTAATAAACAAATAGATATAGTATACCACCTAACGACTTTGTTTCCCTTATGAGGTAAAAAGAAAATTAATGAACCTGCAAATATCGGCAAAACAACAAGTATTGTTAACCAAGGAAAATAACTCATGATAAAGTGATAAAGACAAGATACGTTTTGACCAGAAAAGCCCGTGCTCGATTATTTCGAGCACAGGCTTCTTCGGTAAAGAGGAATCAGACGATTCGAGTGAAGTTTTTTGTAACGTATCAATAAGATAGAGCCATGCTACGTGTTGTTTCAGGCCCTAAATAAACGCGGACACTTAAAAAATCTGTCGGGCAGGCAGATTCACATCTCTTACAACCCACACAATCTTCGGTTCTCGGCGCGGAAGCAATTTGCTTGGCTTTACATCCATCCCAGGGTATCATTTCTAATACATCTGTTGGACAAGCTCGTACACATTGAGTGCATCCTATACATGTATCGTAAATTTTTACGGAATGTGACATTGGATCTATAAATTTTTCTTTTCAACATAAAATTTTTCGATCTGGTAAAAATGAAATTAGTACTATAATGAGTCATATGTATTGTAGACACCAGACGAAGCAATGGTTTATCCAAACTTCAAAAAAAAAAATCTATTTTTTAATCTGTTTGTGAGAAAGCGTGAAGAGAGCCAAGAGACTTTAATTTTGGATTTCAACAATAAATAAGAAATAAGAAAGAATTTTACGAATTGTACAGACGAATTCGAATTAGCCAATAAATTGGCTATCGTCTTTTCAATATAAATTATTGCAATATTCAAATTGCAATATCAATGAATTACAAATACAAAAATTCATTTAAGTGAAAAAGAATACTATGCAATAATCTACTAAAAAAAATGGATATTCTCAAATAATACTAAGAAAATAGTATTGATTTCTATTTATTTTAATATGTGCGCCTTTGTTTAGAGGATTCTATGTCTAATTATTCAAAAGTCTAATTATTCAATAAATTAGATTGATTGATACGAGTGGATTTCCTATTACGATGGATGGAAGAAAGAATGGATAGTCCAATAGCGGCTTCAGCAGCTGCAAGGGCTATAACAAAAATTGCGAAAATATCTCCTTTTAATTGGCGACTATCAAATAGATCAGAAAATGTTACGAGATTTAGATTAATTGAATTCAGTATAAGTTCAAGACATATTAGAGCTCTAACCATGTTTCGGCTTGTGATCAATCCATAGATACCAATCGAAAATAAATAGACACTCAAAAAAAGTACATGCTCAAACATCATTAACTAACTCCTTATCAATCTCGATTCATTTCAATATGAGGGCAAGAATTGAACCGATTCAATTAATTACAATAGAACAATTACACAACAAAAGAAAAAAAAAAAAAAAAAAAAGGAGGTATTTGTTGGCAGTAGATGGATTTTACTAAATCAAAATTGTGATTCTTTAGTTATTTATTTTAGATTTGCAATTCTTATAATTTGTACTTTTTCTAAGTTTTCTTATTGCCGAGCCATAGTAATTGCACCTATTAAAGAAACTAGAAGAATTATGGAAATGAGTTCAAACGGAAGATAAAAATCGGTTGCTAAATGAATTCCAATTTGTTGAACATTATTTATGAGACCCTGTTCTACTATTTGGTTTGATCTTGTAGTCCAAAGAATTCCATACCACGACGTATCTGGGATAGTAGTCATTAGTGAAAAAACAATAGTTATACAAACGAGTGAAGTGAACCCATCTCCAATAGTCCAATAATTCTTATCTTTAGACCATTCTGAGCCATTTACGAACATTACAGCGAATATGATCAAGACATTTATGGCTCCCACATAAATAAGAAGTTGTGCGACAGCTACAAAGTAGGAATTTAATAAAAAATAGAATAAGGATATACAAACAAGAACTAATCCCAGCGAAAAGGCAGAATAAATGGGGTTGGTAAGTAATACTACTCCTAGACCCCCTAGTAGAAGAACAAATCCCCCAAATAGCATAAGAATCTCATGTATTGGTCCAGGTAAATCCATTATGGATAAAAAGAAATTAATAGTATAAAATTTTTCATGAACTGACTAAAACTAAAGGATTCAAGGAAGGAAAAAAGGATTAGGGTATTTTTTTGTGTATAAACTTATAGTTATAAATTATATTATATCACGAAAATCTAGTCTGATTTAAAATAAGAAATAATTTCCAATAAGCAGTAGTTTTTCGTTTTTCTTTATAGTTTAATTTTAAAGTTTAATAAAGAATTATTAGATTTTTATAACAGAAAGACAAAATCAAAGTTTAGTAATCAGTAATCGTTCTTGAATTCGAAGATTTTTCTTTGTTTATTTTACTTTCAGACGAATTCCTAATTGTTTGAATTGTGTAATCTCCCATTATGGAGATTGGTAACCGACTTAAAGCAATTTGATTGTAATTCAATTCATGACGATCATAGGTAGAAAGTTCATATTCTTCAGTCATTGATAAACAGCTTGTTGGACAGTACTCAACACAATTGCCACAAAATATACAAACTCCGAAATCAATACTATAATTAAGCAATTGTTTTCTTTTAATATCCTTTTCAAATCTCCAATCCACAACGGGTAAATCTATCGGACATACGCGAACACATACTTCACAAGCAATACATTTATCAAATTCAAAGTGGATTCGCCCTCGGAAACGCTCTGGTGTAATTGATTTTTCATAAGGGTAGTGAATCGTTATAGGTAAACGATTTGTGTGGGATAAGGTAGTTATGAAACTTTGACCTATGTACCTTGTAGCACGTATTGTTTGTTGACCATAACTCATGAACCCAGTTACCATAGGGAACATATTCATTCTAAATATCTATGAAAAAGATATGTTTCTTTCTCTTGTTTGAGAGAGCTTTTGTGTTGAAAATATTCTTACTATTATTGTATTATCTTATTTATAGTGAAACAAGTTGAGAAGAGGTTGTTAATAAGAGATTGCCCAGGGAAATAGGTAAAAGAAATTTCCATCCAAGATTTAATAACTGATCCATTCTCATCCTCGGTAAAGTCCATCTTATTGTGATAGAAATGAAGAGAAATAAATAAGCTTTAGTTAATGTAATAAATATACCCATTGTCATTTCCAAAATTCCAACTGCTTTATTCATTTGGAAAAAATCAAAAAAGGATATATAGGGAATAGATAAATTCCACCCGCCCAAGTAGAGAACTGTTACAAATAAAGAAGAAACTAATAAATTTAGGTAAGAAACAAGATAAAATAAACCATATTTGATACCGGAATATTCAGTTTGGTAACCTGCTACTAATTCTTCCTCCGCTTCTGGTAAATCAAAGGGTAATCTTTCACATTCTGCCAAAGAAGAAATTAAAAAAACCAGAAAACCTATAGGCTGACGCCAAATATTCCATCCAAAAAAACCGTATTTTGACTGTGCTTCAACTATATCAACTGTACTTGAACTGTTAGATAATCATAGTCGGTGATAACATCACAGTTCCCACCGCTATTTCAAAACCGTACATGAAACCTTAGCTTCATACGGCTTCTCTATGATCAGAAAAAGGAAAGGACTGTTTTGTTCCTAGCCCCGGGGGCGTAGATAGAATTAGATAAAATAAAATAGATTTGAAAGTCCTAAATTAGACCAAAGGAATTCCGTCTGCTAGAATAAGAAAAAGCGCTTCCGAATTGATCTCATCCTTTATAATATAATGAAAATTTTTCTTTGTTCAGTAATAACTTAATCTTGGAATAAAACACTTGTTACTTGTTATAGGAATTCAATTAATAAATGGAAAGAGTTGGGTATTAGTTCATGAGCAATTCTGCATGAATATGGATAGAGGAAGGAAATAATGAAAATTTTTTCTAGTGCACTCCATATCTTTTTTACTATTCTTCTTTCCCCAGGGAGGGGGTATTTAAAAAGAAAAAATGGATAAAGGGTTAATTCGTTCTTGATAGCCATTTCCTTAACAAGTGAATGGGAACATACTCTGGATCGGAATCCGAAGAAAGTACTACTTGATAATTTCTACAAATTGCAAGTCCTTATTATGATTCCTTTTATGGGCAAAAATCTCTAATGTTTTAGATTTTCCATTACTAATCCTTTATGTACTTTAGTGTTCCTAACCCTTCACTAACTTTTGGTGGATTCTTCTTATGGATTATTAAGTTATAGTAATAACTAGGAGTATTCTAGTAATGGAATTCCATATCGTGAATCCTTTATTCTTGGCCGCTTCAAGATATGATGACTAATTAAAAAATATCAACCTTGGGATAAAGAGTTTACACTGCTTATGTTTACTTCCACTTTTTTCTTGTACGTAGGAAATGAGATTTTTTCTTTTTACTACAAATTTATAAGCTGTTTTGTTTCACTCATATAGCTATCTAGTTTAACTTACCAACCCAAATACTAAATAAGAAAAGGAATATAAATAGTTAATGGATTTTATAGGAAAAAGATCTATTTTAACGAATCACACGTAGAGATATTGCTAGCACACAAAAAGTTAATGGTATTTCATAACTAATGGATTGAGCAGCAGCTCGTAGACCGCCTGAAAAAGAATATTTATTATTTGAGCTATATCCTGCCATAAGAAGACCAATAGGAGCTATACTTGAAATGGCAATCCATAAAAAAACACCAATACTAAGATCGGCTAAAACAAAATGATATCCCAAAGGGATAACTAAAAAACTTAATAAAACTGATATGACTGCTATAGAGGGTCCAATGCTAAATAAAGAAATATCTCCTCGGGATGGCAGAATATCTTCTTTAAAAAGTAGCTTAGTCCCATCTGCTATAGCTTGAAGCAGGCCCAGGGGGCCAGCATATTCAGGACCAATACGTTGTTGTATCGACGCAGATATTTCTCTTTCTAACCACACAATTACGAGTACCTCTATTGTTATTCCCAAAAGGAGGGTCAAAATGGGTAGAATCGATATCAGTCCATAGACTTCTTTTAATAATTCCAATTTCGAAAAAGAATTGATAGTTTCTACCTCTACCCTATCTATTATCATTTCAACGATCAACTTCCCCCATAATGATATCTATACTACCTAATATCGTCATGATATCAGCCAATTTCATTTTTTTAACTAGCTGAGGAAGAATTTGCAAATTAATAAACCCGGGTGGACGGATTTTCCATCTCCAGGGGAAAAGGCTATCATCTCCTACTAGATAAATCCCTAATTCACCTTTTGGGGCTTCTACTCTTACATAAAGCTCTTGTCTTGACAATTCAAAATTGGGCGAAGGTTTTTTACCAAGAAATTTATACTCAAAATCATTCCATTCAGAATTATTTTCTTTCTTAAAGCGTCGGACTTCTAAATTTTCATAAGGTCCTCCAGGAATTTTTTCTACAGCTTGTTGAATTATTTTGATGGATTCCCTCATTTCACCAATTCGTACTAAATAGCGAGCTAACGAATCCCCTTCTTTTTGCCATTGGACTTTCCAATCAAATTGGTTGTAAGACTCATAAGGATCTACTTTACGAAGATCCCATTGTATTCCAGAAGCTCGTAACATCGGTCCCGATAAGCCCCAATTTACTGCTTCTTCTCCGCTAATAAAACCTACTCCTTCAACTCGCTCTAAAAAAATTGGATTCTGTGTAATAAGTTGTTGATATTCAACAACTCCGCGTAAAAAATAATCACAGAAATCTAAACATTTATCGATCCATCCATAAGGTAGATCGGCGGCTACTCCTCCGATGCGAAAGTAATTGTGCATCATTCGCATACCTGTAGCAGCTTCAAATAGATCATATATTAATTCTCTCTCTCTAAAAATATAGAAAAAAGGAGTCTGTGCGCCGAGATCCGCCATAAAAGGTCCAAGCCATAGCAAGTGAGAAGCTATCCGGCTTAATTCTAACATAATTACCCTAATATAGCTGGCTCTTTGTGGTATTTGAATATTCTCCAAGAATTCTGGTGCATTTACTGTTATTGCTTCTGTAAACATAGTAGCTAAATAATCCCACCTTGTTACATAAGGTAAGTATTGTATAATAGTTCGGTTTTCCGCGATTTTTTCCATTCCTCTGTGTAAATACCCTAATATGGGTTCACAATCAATAACATCCTCACCATCGAGAGTAACGATCAGTCGAAGAACACCATGCATTGATGGGTGTTGAGGGCCCATATTGACTATCATGAGATCTTTTCTTGTAAGCGGTAGACTCATATCCTTTCTTCCTTAATTCATTATTCCATGAAAATGGATTATTCCATGAATTCCTCAAAAGCGAGGCTCATCAAAATGAAAAATCTAAGACTACTATAAGACTACTAAAAAAATAATAAAACAAGAAAAAAATTTGAACGATTAAATTACTGCTCCCGAATATTCAACTGACCGATTAATTTCTTATAACGTACTCTATTTTTCTTTGCCAAATAAGCCAGCAAACGTCGACGTTTTCCCAAAAGTCTTCGTAGACCTCTTTCCGATGAAAAATCTTTTTTGTGTAATTCCAAATGTGAAGCAAGTCTCCGTATCTTATTGGTGAAACTGAATACTTGAAATTCAACAGAACCCCTGTTTTCTTCTTTTTCTTCTTTAACCATAAATCCAAAAATTTTTCTACCTCCTTTCTTTTTCATGTATTTTTCTGATCAGGAAAAATACAAAATTATGTCAGTTATTTTGAAGTTATTC
>NW_028259461.1:7374300-7388981 GCF_056163025.1 Triticum urartu | reverse complement strand
CTTGGATTAGGGAAGAAGGAGATATTCGCGACTACTGGCGATTTCATTATGGGGCAGCTCATGATCTTCATATCGATCTATTATCCACCTCTGTATCTATTCTTTCTTAGCTAAACAGGTGGAAGATCTATCCAATTTGGTTATATTATATCATGGACTCGAAAAACGGATCTGAATTTGACTGAAATGCACGATCTTCACAGGTATCACTTTTCACGATACCTAAAAGGTGGAATAGCGATTTTCGAACCATTTCCTATAAGAGAATGGTTTCCATTACTTTGAGAAATGGATTCTTATATCAAACTATAGCTATTGCATTAAAGAAGAAAAGAAACTAATAGAAGTCGAAGACGCGGAATGATAGTGAATAGAGAGAAAGATTCTTCTGATTTTCTTGTTTCTATCTACTAGACGCCGTAGAGAATTGAGAATTTTCATGTCTTTCAATTCTCGTACTCGTAATTGGAAAGTTATGGAAGGAGACCCATCATTTTGCAATGAAAACAACATATAAAACTCTGGACAATTTCGAAATCAGGCCAAGCGTCTTAATACATATGCAAAAAAATTCATTATTGGCCCACCATTGATTAGAAGATTTAGCTTGTATGAATCGCTATTGGTTTGATACGAATAATGACAATCGTTTCAGTATGTTAAGGATACAGATGTATCCACAATTCATTTAGAGTTACTTAATAGTCTATTTCTTATACCATATCTCTATCCCGTGAAATTCTCGAGCCAAAAGATGGATGCATATGCTGTGTTTCATTTTGCTAAATGATATCAATTAAATGGTGTATCAATTCCATAAATTGCATATAGCAATAAATAAATCAGCAAAATTCTTTCTAATATTTTAGATAGAAGAAACATTTCTTCTATCTAAAATATTAGAAAGAATGTACCCTTCTATCCAAATCCAATTTGCATCGATAAAATAAATCCAAATTCCAGTAGTAGATGAATAATTGCAAATTTGTGTGTGTACGAGATTAGAATAACTTCAAAATAACTGACATAATTTTGTATTTTTCCTGATCAGAAAAATACATGAAAAAGAAAGGAGGTAGAAAAATTTTTGGATTTATGGTTAAAGAAGAAAAAGAAGAAAACAGGGGTTCTGTTGAATTTCAAGTATTCAGTTTCACCAATAAGATACGGAGACTTGCTTCACATTTGGAATTACACAAAAAAGATTTTTCATCGGAAAGAGGTCTACGAAGACTTTTGGGAAAACGTCGACGTTTGCTGGCTTATTTGGCAAAGAAAAATAGAGTACGTTATAAGAAATTAATCGGTCAGTTGAATATTCGGGAGCAGTAATTTAATCGTTCAAATTTTTTTCTTGTTTTATTATTTTTTTAGTAGTCTTATAGTAGTCTTAGATTTTTCATTTTGATGAGCCTCGCTTTGAGGAATTCATGGAATAATCCATTTTCATGGAATAATGAATTAAGGAAGAAAGGATATGAGTCTACCGCTTACAAGAAAAGATCTCATGATAGTCAATATGGGCCCTCAACACCCATCAATGCATGGTGTTCTTCGACTGATCGTTACTCTCGATGGTGAGGATGTTATTGATTGTGAACCCATATTAGGGTATTTACACAGAGGAATGGAAAAAATCGCGGAAAACCGAACTATTATACAATACTTACCTTATGTAACAAGGTGGGATTATTTAGCTACTATGTTTACAGAAGCAATAACAGTAAATGCACCAGAATTCTTGGAGAATATTCAAATACCACAAAGAGCCAGCTATATTAGGGTAATTATGTTAGAATTAAGCCGGATAGCTTCTCACTTGCTATGGCTTGGACCTTTTATGGCGGATCTCGGCGCACAGACTCCTTTTTTCTATATTTTTAGAGAGAGAGAATTAATATATGATCTATTTGAAGCTGCTACAGGTATGCGAATGATGCACAATTACTTTCGCATCGGAGGAGTAGCCGCCGATCTACCTTATGGATGGATCGATAAATGTTTAGATTTCTGTGATTATTTTTTACGCGGAGTTGTTGAATATCAACAACTTATTACACAGAATCCAATTTTTTTAGAGCGAGTTGAAGGAGTAGGTTTTATTAGCGGAGAAGAAGCAGTAAATTGGGGCTTATCGGGACCGATGTTACGAGCTTCTGGAATACAATGGGATCTTCGTAAAGTAGATCCTTATGAGTCTTACAACCAATTTGATTGGAAAGTCCAATGGCAAAAAGAAGGGGATTCGTTAGCTCGCTATTTAGTACGAATTGGTGAAATGAGGGAATCCATCAAAATAATTCAACAAGCTGTAGAAAAAATTCCTGGAGGACCTTATGAAAATTTAGAAGTCCGACGCTTTAAGAAAGAAAATAATTCTGAATGGAATGATTTTGAGTATAAATTTCTTGGTAAAAAACCTTCGCCCAATTTTGAATTGTCAAGACAAGAGCTTTATGTAAGAGTAGAAGCCCCAAAAGGTGAATTAGGGATTTATCTAGTAGGAGATGATAGCCTTTTCCCCTGGAGATGGAAAATCCGTCCACCCGGGTTTATTAATTTGCAAATTCTTCCTCAGCTAGTTAAAAAAATGAAATTGGCTGATATCATGACGATATTAGGTAGTATAGATATCATTATGGGGGAAGTTGATCGTTGAAATGATAATAGATAGGGTAGAGGTAGAAACTATCAATTCTTTTTCGAAATTGGAATTATTAAAAGAAGTCTATGGACTGATATCGATTCTACCCATTTTGACCCTCCTTTTGGGAATAACAATAGAGGTACTCGTAATTGTGTGGTTAGAAAGAGAAATATCTGCGTCGATACAACAACGTATTGGTCCTGAATATGCTGGCCCCCTGGGCCTGCTTCAAGCTATAGCAGATGGGACTAAGCTACTTTTTAAAGAAGATATTCTGCCATCCCGAGGAGATATTTCTTTATTTAGCATTGGACCCTCTATAGCAGTCATATCAGTTTTATTAAGTTTTTTAGTTATCCCTTTGGGATATCATTTTGTTTTAGCCGATCTTAGTATTGGTGTTTTTTTATGGATTGCCATTTCAAGTATAGCTCCTATTGGTCTTCTTATGGCAGGATATAGCTCAAATAATAAATATTCTTTTTCAGGCGGTCTACGAGCTGCTGCTCAATCCATTAGTTATGAAATACCATTAACTTTTTGTGTGCTAGCAATATCTCTACGTGTGATTCGTTAAAATAGATCTTTTTCCTATAAAATCCATTAACTATTTATATTCCTTTTCTTATTTAGTATTTGGGTTGGTAAGTTAAACTAGATAGCTATATGAGTGAAACAAAACAGCTTATAAATTTGTAGTAAAAAGAAAAAATCTCATTTCCTACGTACAAGAAAAAAGTGGAAGTAAACATAAGCAGTGTAAACTCTTTATCCCAAGGTTGATATTTTTTAATTAGTCATCATATCTTGAAGCGGCCAAGAATAAAGGATTCACGATATGGAATTCCATTACTAGAATACTCCTAGTTATTACTATAACTTAATAATCCATAAGAAGAATCCACCAAAAGTTAGTGAAGGGTTAGGAACACTAAAGTACATAAAGGATTAGTAATGGAAAATCTAAAACATTAGAGATTTTTGCCCATAAAAGGAATCATAATAAGGACTTGCAATTTGTAGAAATTATCAAGTAGTACTTTCTTCGGATTCCGATCCAGAGTATGTTCCCATTCACTTGTTAAGGAAATGGCTATCAAGAACGAATTAACCCTTTATCCATTTTTTCTTTTTAAATACCCCCTCCCTGGGGAAAGAAGAATAGTAAAAAAGATATGGAGTGCACTAGAAAAAATTTTCATTATTTCCTTCCTCTATCCATATTCATGCAGAATTGCTCATGAACTAATACCCAACTCTTTCCATTTATTAATTGAATTCCTATAACAAGTAACAAGTGTTTTATTCCAAGATTAAGTTATTACTGAACAAAGAAAAATTTTCATTATATTATAAAGGATGAGATCAATTCGGAAGCGCTTTTTCTTATTCTAGCAGACGGAATTCCTTTGGTCTAATTTAGGACTTTCAAATCTATTTTATTTTATCTAATTCTATCTACGCCCCCGGGGCTAGGAACAAAACAGTCCTTTCCTTTTTCTGATCATAGAGAAGCCGTATGAAGCTAAGGTTTCATGTACGGTTTTGAAATAGCGGTGGGAACTGTGATGTTATCACCGACTATGATTATCTAACAGTTCAAGTACAGTTGATATAGTTGAAGCACAGTCAAAATACGGTTTTTTTGGATGGAATATTTGGCGTCAGCCTATAGGTTTTCTGGTTTTTTTAATTTCTTCTTTGGCAGAATGTGAAAGATTACCCTTTGATTTACCAGAAGCGGAGGAAGAATTAGTAGCAGGTTACCAAACTGAATATTCCGGTATCAAATATGGTTTATTTTATCTTGTTTCTTACCTAAATTTATTAGTTTCTTCTTTATTTGTAACAGTTCTCTACTTGGGCGGGTGGAATTTATCTATTCCCTATATATCCTTTTTTGATTTTTTCCAAATGAATAAAGCAGTTGGAATTTTGGAAATGACAATGGGTATATTTATTACATTAACTAAAGCTTATTTATTTCTCTTCATTTCTATCACAATAAGATGGACTTTACCGAGGATGAGAATGGATCAGTTATTAAATCTTGGATGGAAATTTCTTTTACCTATTTCCCTGGGCAATCTCTTATTAACAACCTCTTCTCAACTTGTTTCACTATAAATAAGATAATACAATAATAGTAAGAATATTTTCAACACAAAAGCTCTCTCAAACAAGAGAAAGAAACATATCTTTTTCATAGATATTTAGAATGAATATGTTCCCTATGGTAACTGGGTTCATGAGTTATGGTCAACAAACAATACGTGCTACAAGGTACATAGGTCAAAGTTTCATAACTACCTTATCCCACACAAATCGTTTACCTATAACGATTCACTACCCTTATGAAAAATCAATTACACCAGAGCGTTTCCGAGGGCGAATCCACTTTGAATTTGATAAATGTATTGCTTGTGAAGTATGTGTTCGCGTATGTCCGATAGATTTACCCGTTGTGGATTGGAGATTTGAAAAGGATATTAAAAGAAAACAATTGCTTAATTATAGTATTGATTTCGGAGTTTGTATATTTTGTGGCAATTGTGTTGAGTACTGTCCAACAAGCTGTTTATCAATGACTGAAGAATATGAACTTTCTACCTATGATCGTCATGAATTGAATTACAATCAAATTGCTTTAAGTCGGTTACCAATCTCCATAATGGGAGATTACACAATTCAAACAATTAGGAATTCGTCTGAAAGTAAAATAAACAAAGAAAAATCTTCGAATTCAAGAACGATTACTGATTACTAAACTTTGATTTTGTCTTTCTGTTATAAAAATCTAATAATTCTTTATTAAACTTTAAAATTAAACTATAAAGAAAAACGAAAAACTACTGCTTATTGGAAATTATTTCTTATTTTAAATCAGACTAGATTTTCGTGATATAATATAATTTATAACTATAAGTTTATACACAAAAAAATACCCTAATCCTTTTTTCCTTCCTTGAATCCTTTAGTTTTAGTCAGTTCATGAAAAATTTTATACTATTAATTTCTTTTTATCCATAATGGATTTACCTGGACCAATACATGAGATTCTTATGCTATTTGGGGGATTTGTTCTTCTACTAGGGGGTCTAGGAGTAGTATTACTTACCAACCCCATTTATTCTGCCTTTTCGCTGGGATTAGTTCTTGTTTGTATATCCTTATTCTATTTTTTATTAAATTCCTACTTTGTAGCTGTCGCACAACTTCTTATTTATGTGGGAGCCATAAATGTCTTGATCATATTCGCTGTAATGTTCGTAAATGGCTCAGAATGGTCTAAAGATAAGAATTATTGGACTATTGGAGATGGGTTCACTTCACTCGTTTGTATAACTATTGTTTTTTCACTAATGACTACTATCCCAGATACGTCGTGGTATGGAATTCTTTGGACTACAAGATCAAACCAAATAGTAGAACAGGGTCTCATAAATAATGTTCAACAAATTGGAATTCATTTAGCAACCGATTTTTATCTTCCGTTTGAACTCATTTCCATAATTCTTCTAGTTTCTTTAATAGGTGCAATTACTATGGCTCGGCAATAAGAAAACTTAGAAAAAGTACAAATTATAAGAATTGCAAATCTAAAATAAATAACTAAAGAATCACAATTTTGATTTAGTAAAATCCATCTACTGCCAACAAATACCTCCTTTTTTTTTTTTTTTTTTTTCTTTTGTTGTGTAATTGTTCTATTGTAATTAATTGAATCGGTTCAATTCTTGCCCTCATATTGAAATGAATCGAGATTGATAAGGAGTTAGTTAATGATGTTTGAGCATGTACTTTTTTTGAGTGTCTATTTATTTTCGATTGGTATCTATGGATTGATCACAAGCCGAAACATGGTTAGAGCTCTAATATGTCTTGAACTTATACTGAATTCAATTAATCTAAATCTCGTAACATTTTCTGATCTATTTGATAGTCGCCAATTAAAAGGAGATATTTTCGCAATTTTTGTTATAGCCCTTGCAGCTGCTGAAGCCGCTATTGGACTATCCATTCTTTCTTCCATCCATCGTAATAGGAAATCCACTCGTATCAATCAATCTAATTTATTGAATAATTAGACTTTTGAATAATTAGACATAGAATCCTCTAAACAAAGGCGCACATATTAAAATAAATAGAAATCAATACTATTTTCTTAGTATTATTTGAGAATATCCATTTTTTTTAGTAGATTATTGCATAGTATTCTTTTTCACTTAAATGAATTTTTGTATTTGTAATTCATTGATATTGCAATTTGAATATTGCAATAATTTATATTGAAAAGACGATAGCCAATTTATTGGCTAATTCGAATTCGTCTGTACAATTCGTAAAATTCTTTCTTATTTCTTATTTATTGTTGAAATCCAAAATTAAAGTCTCTTGGCTCTCTTCACGCTTTCTCACAAACAGATTAAAAAATAGATTTTTTTTTTTGAAGTTTGGATAAACCATTGCTTCGTCTGGTGTCTACAATACATATGACTCATTATAGTACTAATTTCATTTTTACCAGATCGAAAAATTTTATGTTGAAAAGAAAAATTTATAGATCCAATGTCACATTCCGTAAAAATTTACGATACATGTATAGGATGCACTCAATGTGTACGAGCTTGTCCAACAGATGTATTAGAAATGATACCCTGGGATGGATGTAAAGCCAAGCAAATTGCTTCCGCGCCGAGAACCGAAGATTGTGTGGGTTGTAAGAGATGTGAATCTGCCTGCCCGACAGATTTTTTAAGTGTCCGCGTTTATTTAGGGCCTGAAACAACACGTAGCATGGCTCTATCTTATTGATACGTTACAAAAAACTTCACTCGAATCGTCTGATTCCTCTTTACCGAAGAAGCCTGTGCTCGAAATAATCGAGCACGGGCTTTTCTGGTCAAAACGTATCTTGTCTTTATCACTTTATCATGAGTTATTTTCCTTGGTTAACAATACTTGTTGTTTTGCCGATATTTGCAGGTTCATTAATTTTCTTTTTACCTCATAAGGGAAACAAAGTCGTTAGGTGGTATACTATATCTATTTGTTTATTAGAATTCCTTCTAATGACTTATGCGTTCTGTTATCATTTCCAACTGGAGGATCCCTTAATCCAATTAAAGGAGGATTATAAATGGATAGATGTCTTCGATTTCCACTGGAGATTGGGAATCGATGGACTTTCATTAGGATCTATTTTATTGACAGGATTTATCACTACTTTAGCTACTTTAGCAGCTTGGCCAATTACACGGAATTCGCGATTATTCTATTTCCTGATGCTCGCAATGTATAGTGGTCAAATAGGATTATTTTCTTCGCGAGACCTTTTACTTTTTTTTATCATGTGGGAGTTAGAATTAATTCCTGTTTACTTACTTTTATCCATGTGGGGGGGGAAGAGGCGTCTATATTCAGCTACAAAGTTTATTTTGTATACTGCAGGCGGTTCCATTTTTTTCTTAATCGGAGTTCTGGGTATGGGCTTATATGGTTCCAACGAACCAGGATTAGATTTGGAAAGATTAATTAATCAATCATACCCTGCAACCTTGGAAATACTTTTATATTTTGGCTTCCTTATTGCTTATGCTGTCAAATTGCCGATTATACCCCTACATACGTGGTTACCAGATACCCATGGGGAAGCACATTATAGTACATGTATGCTTTTAGCGGGAATATTATTAAAGATGGGAGCATATGGATTGATTCGGATCAACATGGAATTGTTACCTCATGCTCATTATCTATTTTCGCCCTGGTTAGTAATAATAGGAGCGATCCAAATAATCTATGCAGCTTCAACTTCTCTTGGTCAACGAAATTTCAAAAAAAGAATAGCTTATTCCTCTGTATCTCACATGGGTTTCATAATTATAGGAATTGGTTCCATAACCAACATTGGACTCAATGGAGCTATTTTACAAATATTATCCCATGGATTTATTGGTGCTACACTTTTTTTCTTGGCAGGAACCGCTTCTGATAGAATGCGTCTTGTTTATCTCGAAGAACTGGGGGGAATATCTATCCCAATGCCTAAAATTTTTACCATGTTTAGTAGCTTTTCAATGGCTTCTCTTGCCTTACCAGGAATGAGTGGTTTTGTCGCAGAATTAGTAGTATTTTTTGGACTAATTACTAGTCCAAAATTTCTGTTAATGCCAAAAACACTAATTACTTTTGTAATGGCAATTGGAATGATATTAACTCCTATTTATTTATTATCTATGTTACGCCAGATGTTCTATGGATACAAGCTATTTAATGTTCCAAACGCAAATTTTGTGGATTCTGGACCACGAGAACTCTTTATTTTAATCTGTATCTTTTTACCAGTAATAGGAATTGGTATTTATCCAGATTTTGTTCTCTCCCTATCCGTTGACAGGGTAGAGGCTCTCTTATCCAATTATTATCCTAAATAGGTTTGCTTTTTTTTACTCGTCTGCTCTATTAATGCAGAAATAAGTAAAAAAGTATATAATGCAGAAATAAGTAAAAAAGTATAATTAGATCTATCTCGAATTTTTGAGAACCCTTTGATAAGGCGTTCAAGGGGTTCTCAAATAAAACATAAAAGTAAAAACCTTCATTTCATGAAGGTTTTATTTTATGTAATCATTTAGGTGTTAATGTAAACGAACCATAACTATGTAAGCCTATTCCTAATAGATTTATACCAAAATAACAAATCCAAATTATAAGAAATCCTATCAAAGCTATAAGTGCAGAATTCGTACCCTTCCAATTTGGATTTGTTCTACTATGTAAATAAATTGCGAATATGGTCCAAGTAATAAATGCCCAAGTTTCCTTAGGATCCCAATTCCAATAGGATCCCCAGGCCTCATTAGCCCATACTGCTCCACAAAGAATACCTACGGTTAAAAGGGTAAATCCTAGGCTAATGACACGATAACTCCAAGAATCCAAACGCTCCGTTAATTGATATTTGTAATAATTTGGAAATGAAGGGACAGAGGTTCTTTTTAAAGCACTTCTTTTTGCATAAAAATATTTAATATCACTAAAGAAAAATGTTTTATTTAAAACATTTTTTTTCTTTTTAGAAAAGAAATGGAAATTATTTCGAAATCTAATGATTAGAATAGCGGCAGATAATAAGGATCCGCACAAAAGAGTTGCATAGCTTAATAACATCATACTGACATGCATCATTAACCACTGAGATTGTAGAGCAGGTACTAGTATCGTGGATTGATGCATTTCAGTTAAAAGACCCGATGTGGCAAAGCCTTGCGTTAAAATAGTACTTGGCGTAGTTATTGTGCTTAAATCATTTTTAGAGTTCTGTATTTTAGGAATGGTATGAAGAATATACAGGGCCCATGAAAGGAAGATCAATGACTCATATAAATTACTTAATGGAAAATGTCCCGAGGAAGCCCAACGAGAAACTAAGAATCCTGTTATAGAGAAAAAAGTAACTATCATTCCTTTTTCTGACGAATCGCGTAATCCTCCAAGTTCACGAACTAATAAGGTTATAAAATGAATCGTAATCACAATTGAAATCGTTGAGAAAGAGATATGAGTTAGTATATGTTCTAAAGTTGCAAATAGCATAAGGGGAAGGTCCCATTACAAAATTGTAAATTTCGAATTGATTTCTAATCTATTGTATTCTTTTTCAAGAATGCCGCCACTCGGATTCGAACCGAGATGCTTGAGCACTGCTTCCTAAGAGCAGCGTGTCTACCAATTTCACCATGGCGGCTAACTTCAAATAATAGGTAACTTAAAAGAATAATAGCTATTATCTTGGGAATCGTCGATATTGGGAAAGTCCATAAAATTTAGGAACATTAGAGTTTTCATTAAAATAGACTTCGTTTGGTAGTATCGTTTCCATTTTTTTTTTTTACAATAAACTCTTGCTTTGCCCAATAGAAACACAAACACTGCTTGAAAGAGTTGGAACTTCTTTTTTCTAACTTGCAATTATAGAACTAATTTTTTCTAATTAATTTCCCCTTTACATTTTGAAAATTCTTTCAATACAATGAAAAAAATCCAAAAGGGTTTCTATTTAATGATGAAATTAAAATAAAATGGATAAATAGAAAAGGCTTTTTGGATTTTTTAAAAATTTCTAGAATGAAAGTCTTTATGCTCTTATTAATAAGATTTACTAACCTTATGATTTTGGAGAAGATAGGTGGAAGTTGTAAGTCCTATTGTAAGAATACTCCACTTTTCATAATTTTCCTAATAGAATATGAGGATTCTATTAGGAAAATTATGAAAAGTTCATTGATAGGAAAAGAATACTTAGCACACAGTATACCAAACAAAACTTTTTTTTTCTTGTATATATAAGATAAGAGGGGTTTTTTGTTCTAAGAATATTGTACCGAGTAATTCGACACATAAAAGTACATTCAAAGAAGAATCCAAATTATTAAATAATTGGAATTCTTTTTTGATAAGTCAATTCATATTATTCCAAAATCTTATTATTTGTTTGTTGCCCAGAAAAACCCTTTGGTTTTGGATGCTCATTACCGCTCGAAAATGATCTTGATTTTACTAAAGAATAAGATTGTACTATGGAAAAATAAGTCTTTTTCTTCCAAATATTTTTACGAATACGCTTTTTTGACATTGAAGTACGTTTTTTTGGAACTGCCATTCAAAAAGGAAATTACTTTTTTCTAGTTGTATGTGAAAGACATCTATTGCTGCAAATCAATCCTTCTTTCTTCTTTTTATTAGTATTTATACTTAGATACTGAAAGATACTTAAATTTTGAATTATTTTTTACTTCATTTTGTCTAATGCGGATAAGACAACAAGAATTTTTTAACATTTTTTCTTTATATATTTTATACTTTTTTTTTAATAATATAGAATATATAGAAGGGTTTCTCATTTAAATCTATTTATATCTATTTATATATCAAGTATACTCCATATATAGATATATGGTATGGAAGCCTATCCCCCATATAAGATAAGACGGGGGGATAAAAAGAAGGGAAAATGAAAATAGTTAATTAAGTTCAGAATGGTATTCCATAAAGGAAAGGAATTCCAATCAAAACAAAAAATACTGAGTCTCTTAAACAAGACATTCTAAAACTTAGGTAATTTATAGTCATTAGAATTTTAGTTCTATATGAAGTAAGGACTATTCGATAATTTCTTATAAACATAGGTTTTCATTGGAATTCACTCAATCAGTTAATTATGGAACAAGAGAGCTGTTTCATCTTTGTTTTAAAGAAATATAAAAATGAATTATGAATAGAAAGTAAAATGATTCCACTTTTTTTTTTTTATTTTTATAAATATCTTTATTTAGTTAATAAAATAACTTCGTTACCTAGTTATTTTATTAACTTTTTTAATTTAACCAACTAAACCCATTCTTAATTTTTAATTATTTCAATGAGATAAATTTTGGAAAAATTAAGAATTTCAGTATTTTTTCTTATTCTTTTTATTTATTCTTTCAGAAAGAGATAAGAATTGGTTTGGTGAATCGGAAACAATTTTATAGAAAAATTGAAGTAAAAATTGAAGTAAAAATTGCAATTTCTTTTCTTATGGAACATACATATCAATATGCATGGGTAATCCCTCTTCTCCCACTTCCAGTTATTATGTCAATGGGATTTGGCCTTATTCTTATTCCGACAGCAACAAAAAATCTTCGTCGCATATGGGCTTTTCCTAGTGTTTTACTCTTAAGTATAGCTATGGTATTCTCAGTTCAACTGTCTATTCAACAAATAAATGGAAGTTCGATCTATCAATATCTATGGTCTTGGACCGTCAATAATGATTTTTCTTTAGAATTTGGATACTTGATTGACCCACTTACTTCTATTATGTTAATACTAATTACTACTGTAGGAATCCTGGTTCTTATTTATAGTGATGGTTATATGTCTCACGATGAAGGATATTTGAGATTTTTTGTTTATATAAGTTTTTTCAATACTTCCATGTTGGGATTGGTTACTAGCTCCAATTTGATACAAATTTATTTTTTTTGGGAACTCGTGGGAATGTGTTCTTATTTATTGATAGGCTTTTGGTTTACACGACCAATCGCAGCGAGTGCTTGTCAAAAAGCTTTTGTAACTAATCGTGTAGGGGATTTTGGTCTATTATTAGGAATTTTAGGTTTTTTTTGGATAACAGGTAGTTTAGAGTTTAGGGATTTGTTCAAAATAGCTAATAACTGGATTCCTAATAATGGAATTAACTCTTTACTTACTACTTTGTGTGCTTTTTTATTATTCCTTGGTGCAGTTGCGAAATCCGCACAATTCCCTCTTCACGTATGGTTACCCGATGCTATGGAAGGGCCCACTCCTATTTCGGCTCTTATACACGCAGCAACTATGGTTGCTGCGGGAATTTTTCTTCTAGCTCGACTTCTTCCTCTTTTCATATCTTTACCTTTGATAATGAGTTTTATTTCTTTAGTAGGTACAATAACACTATTCTTAGGAGCTACTTTAGCTCTTGCTCAGAGAGATATTAAAAGAAGCTTAGCCTATTCTACAATGTCTCAATTGGGTTATATGATGTTAGCTCTAGGTATAGGTTCTTATCAAGCTGCTTTATTCCATTTGATCACTCATGCTTATTCAAAAGCTTTATTGTTCTTGGGATCCGGATCCGTTATTCATTCAATGGAACCTCTTGTTGGATATTCACCAGATAAAAGTCAAAATATGGTTCTTATGGGCGGTTTAAGAAAATACATTCCAATCACAAGAACTACTTTTTTATGGGGTACACTTTCTCTTTGTGGTATTCCACCTCTTGCTTGCTTCTGGTCCAAAGATGAAATCCTTAGTAATAGTTGGTTGTATTCGCCCTTTTTTGGAATAATAGCCTCCTTTACTGCAGGATTAACTGCCTTTTATATGTTTCGGATATATTTACTTACATTTGATGGGTATTTGCGTGTTCATTTTCAAAATTACAGTAGCACTAAAGAGAGTTCCTTGTATTCAATATCCTTATGGGGAAAAAGGATACCCAAAGGAGTGAATAGGGATTTCGTTTTATCAACAACGAAGAGTGGAGTTTCTTTTTTTTCACAAAATATACCAAAAATTCAAGGTAATACAAGAAATAGGATAGGATCCTTTACTACGTCTTTTGGGGCTAAAAAAACTTTTGCCTATCCGCATGAAACGGGAAATACTATGTTATTTCCTCTTCTTATATTACTACTTTTCACTTTGTTCATTGGATTCATAGGAATCTCTTTTGATAATGGAGGAATTGGTAATGGAATAGCAGAGTTAACCATATTATCAAAGTGGTTAACTCCCTCAATAAACTTTACCCAGGAAAGTTCTAATTCTTTTGTAAATTCATATGAATTTATTACTAATGCAATTTCTTCTGTAAGTCTAGCTATCTTTGGTTTATTCATAGCATATATCTTCTATGGATCCGCTTATTCTTTTTTTCAGAATTTGGATTTAATAAACTCTTTTTACAAAGGAAATCCTAAAAAAGAATTTTTAGATCAAGTAAAAAAAAATATATACAGTTGGTCATATAATCGTGGTTATATAGATATTTTCTATACTAGGGTCTTTACCCTCGGTATAAGAGGGTTAACCGAACTCACGGAGTTTTTTGATAAGGGTGTTATTGATGGAATTACCAATGGAGTGGGTCTTGCTAGTTTTTGTATAGGAGAGGAAATTAAATATGTAGGGGGAGGTCGAATCTCGTCTTATTTATTCTTTTTTTTATGTTATGTATCTGTGTTTTTATTCTTTTTTCTTTCTTAAGTTAAGGAATTTACAACAAGTCTCTTGCAAAAATAACTATCCTATCCCCTTTCTACAATCTCTCTATATCCTTGTTACATAAGGTAAGTATTGTATAATAGTTCGGTTTTCCGCGATTTTTTCCATTCCTCTGTGTAAATACCCTAATATGGGTTCACAATCAATAACATCCTCACCATCGAGAGTAACGATCAGTCGAAGAACACCATGCATTGATGGGTGTTGAGGGCCC
>NW_028259461.1:7319033-7356300 GCF_056163025.1 Triticum urartu | reverse complement strand
TGTAGAAAGAGTACCTCTTTTTGCCTGGACTTCAAGCAGTTTAGCTTTAACCGTGTTAATGGTCTCACATTCTTGGTTTATAGAGAATCAAAGTTGATTTACCAATGAGTCGCGAAATGCTATGGTTCTTCCATATGATTTCTGAATTTATTCAGAAGTAATTCGTCGAGATCGTGCACCCTTTTCTTATTTATCCGAAAAATACTAAAAAATATTATAAAGTGCAGCCGGATAGATCCAATCTATTCTTGAAATAGACAACTCGCACACACTCCCTTTCCAAAAAAAATCAAAACACCAACCACTACAGTTAGATTTATTAGATTTGTTGCTAAAATATCGGTATTAAGCCCGAAACTGCCAGCGGATGGCCAGTGAGCTAAAAAAACGAAAGAATGGGTTACATTTTTCATATGCTCTCCTCTTATAGATAGGACGAACAAAGAACAAAGTTTTTCGATCACTTACTTCGCTCGCCCTTTTTTGATCGGTTTTTTTAATGCAAATAGATTCAATCTAGTAATTTCTTTTAGATTAAGTCTTACGTCTTGTTTGACCGGTGAAAGACTTCCTTTGTTGAAATGTTCTGTTCCCAAAATTCCTAAAATAAAAGGAAAAAACTTTCCACTTTCCTAAACTAAGGACGGGAAATAAGAAGGTGAGCATATCTTCTAAATTAATAATACTCAACTCAGCCCTTCCTAGAATGGGGTATTATCTGTCCCGATAAATAGATAATTCCAGGAGTAATAAATAGGAGTAAATTAAATAAAGTATTGATATAATTGGAATTGTGGAAGCAAATACCAATTTACTAAAAAAAGAAAAAAGTATCTAATCGAAATCGAAAGAATTTTTTTTTTAAGATTAAACAAAAGGGTTCGCAAATAAAAGCGCTAGTGCCACAACTAGTCCATAAATTGTTAAAGCTTCCATAAAAGCTAGACTAAGCAATAAAGTACCTCGTATTTTACCTTCTGCTTCTGGCTGTCTCGCAATACCTTCTACAGCTTGTCCTGCAGCAGTACCTTGACCAACTCCAGGTCCAATAGAAGCAAGCCCTACGGCCAATCCAGCAGCAATAACAGAAGCAGCAGCAATTAGTGGATTCATGGTGAGTAGTTCCTCGTGTCAAAAAAAAGAAATGGTTAAGGATACAATCAACCAATAAATTCTTACTTCTAAGCTCTATTGGGGAGAAGTAAAGTAACTAAAAAGTACAAATTGAAATCAAATTGAAATGATAATGTGAATTGTCCGAACTACATAGAAGGGAATTCCATATCCATATATCGGATTAGATAATGAATCTAACCTAGGAATATATAATATAATATCCTATATATATACATTTGTTTCTTCTATTTTGTTTGCATATTTTCTCATTTTCTATTGAATCGGATTCTAAAATCATTGCTTAAAGTGGAAACCTGCATAAAAGAGGACTCCACTTATAGACATTAAGGATATTATAGTATAGATCTAGCCTGACTCCACCCTCCTTAATGCATATATACTTTGAAAATTCCATAATATAGTCTATTCTATTCTCTCTCCTACAACTCTAGGCTATATATTCATACGCATTTCTAACTATTTTTTTGCAACCAAGCAGATTATCTGGAACCATGCATGAATTGAGCTAAGCTGCAAAAAAAAAAAATACTATTTCCAAAAAGAGTCAATTCAATGATGACCCTCCATGGATTCACCTATATAGGCTGCGGCTAATGTTGCAAAAATAAGAGCTTGAATACCGCTTGTAAATAATCCAAGAAACATGACCGGTATAGGGATTACTAAGGGGACTAAAGAAACAAGAACAACAACGACTAATTCATCCGCCAATATATTCCCGAAAAGTCGAAAGCTAAGCGATAATGGTTTTGTGAAATCTTCTAGGATGTTAATTGGTAAAAGGATTGGAGTTGGTTTAATATATTTCTCGAAATAGCTCAATCCTTTTTTGCTAAGACCAGCATAAAAATATGCCGCTGACGTGAGTAAAGCTAAAGCAACAGTAGTATTTATATCATTCGTGGGCGCTGCTAATTCCCCATGGGGTAACTCTATAATTTTCCAAGGTAAAAGAGCACCCGACCAATTCGAAACAAAAATAAAAAGGAACATAGTTCCAATAAAGGGAACCCAGGGACCATATTCTTCTCCAATCTGAGTTTTGCTCAAGTCTCGAATAAACTCAAGGACATATTCAAAAAAATTCTGACCGTCGGTCGGGATGGTTTGTGGATTCCGAACAGCTATGACAACTGAACCTAGCAAGATAGTAATTACGACCCAAGAAGTGATGAGTACTTGGGCATGAATTTGGAAACCTCCTATTTGCCAATAGAAGTGTTGGCCTACTTCTACACCCGATATATCGTATAACCCCTTGAGTGTTTTAATGGAACAAGGTATAATATTCATATTGTCCTCTGATAAAAATTGAACTTCAAAAAAGGAATTCTTTTGATTCAACCATCTCTTTCTCAACTCAGCAACTTGAAGTATTAATCTTATATTTAGGATACCAAGAAAGCACATCAGATCATAATATATATCAATACCCTCTAATATATATCAATATTCCCCTTCTTTTTTCTATGCAAAAAAAATTCTATGCAAAAAAAAAGATATAGTAAAGTAAGTGATTCCATAAATTTACGCAGTTGCCCAAGAATTCACTATATATTCTTAATCAACGATTTCTTATATAGAGAGAACGGCCCTCACAAATTGAAAATACTAATTTGTTAAGAATCAATCGAATTGAAGTCATAGTGTCATCGTTGGCTGGAATCGATATATTCGCGAGATCCGGGTCACAATTTGTATCGACTAAAGAAATAGTAGGAATCCCCAAAATGGCACATTCCCGAAGAGCTATATACTCTTTTTGCTGATCAAGGACGATCACAATGTCTGGCAATCTCGTCATATATTTGATCCCGCCGAGATACCTTTGCAAAGTAGATAATTTTCTCTTCAAGATTGCCACATCTCTTTTTGGGAGATGGTGGAATTTTCCCATTTTTTCTTCTGCTCTTAAGTCTCTAAATTGAGAAAGTCTAGTTTTCGTAATCGACCAATTCGTTAACATACCACTGAACCACTTTTTATTAACATAATGACAACGAGCCCTTATTGCAGCTGATGCTACTAAATCTGTTGCTCTTTTTTTGGTACCAACAATTAAGAAACTTTTTCCCTGACTTGCTGCATCAAAAACTAAATCACAAGCTTCTGATAAAAAACGAGCCGTTCTAGCGAGATTTATAATATGAGTACCTTTACGCTTTGCCGAAATGTAAGGGGCCATTTTAGGATTCCATTTCTTAATACCATGACCAAAATGAACTCCTGCTTCTATCATCTCTTTCAAATTAATGTTCCAATATCTTCTTGTCATTTTTTCCACACTTCCTTTTTTTTAATCCTACCATTCCATTACGGAATTTAGTTCTTTTTGAAGATTAAGAAAGATCCGAAATAGCTTGAAATAAATAATAATTGTTCCGAGAGAACCTTGTACTAAGATAAGAGTTGGCCATTGATACATGGTATAAACATAACCACCTTAATGAATTAACTGACTTGTTTTACTTATTAAAATAAAAATCTTAAAAATCTAAAATTTGACCTGTTAGTGTTCTAAGTTCAAAAGTCTAGTAAAGTAAAAAATATTTTTATGGGGGTTCTTATGTCTCATAAAAATTGTTTGTTACGTCAGAATCTGAAGAAACTAATTCTGTATGGAGAAACAAAAAATCTCTCATTTCCGACGCGAATAGATTTTTTTTTTTTATTTCGAAATAAAGGTTCTTGTCTTGTGGGGAACGATGCACAAATTTTTGGAATCCGGTACCAACAGGTATAATCCCCCCCAGAACTACGTTTTCTTTCAAGCCTTTCAACCAATCAATGCGACCTCGTAGGGCAGCTTTTGCTAAAACTCGAGCAGTTTCTTGAAAACTTGCTTCAGATATGAAACTTTGGGTATTCAGGGAAGCCCTTGTTATTCCCAATAAGATTGCCCGATAATAGATCGATTCATCCAAAGCTCGTCCTGCTCGTTCCGCTCGCAATAGTCCGATTAATTCCCCAGGCGAAAAAACATTAGACATTCCATCTTCGGAAACCCGCACTTTTGATGTTACTTGGCGTATAATAATCTCTATATGTCTATTATGGATCTGTACCCCTTGGGATCGATAAACCTTTTGGATTTTATTAACCAAAGAGATACGACTTTGGGCTATGGTTAGCTCAGCTCCAATCAAGAATCCCCAAGGGACCCCAAGAATTCTTGGTATACGCTCATTCCAATCCTCAATTCTCCTTTCGAGATTCGGGGATAATGAATCAATTGAACGCGCTTCAAAGATTTGTTCCACTTTTGGAAGACCTTGCGTTATGTCACTAGATCTCGATTTTTCATATATAAACGTAACTAACCTATCTCCCTTGTAAAGGATTTCTCCATAATGACCATTAACAGTTGCTCCTGTAGTGGCCAAATAAGGTTTAGCTGCTCTTATAACAAAGGAATTCATATTTACAATGAAAATTTGACCGGATTTTTTTATGTGCGATTTAAATAGACATACATTTTCACAAATAAATTGTCCAAGGTGAATTATTGCCAATGTCTCTTCCCAAGAATCATGATGGACAAAGTGACAATTCAAAAGGAATGGATCCAACATTATGTTACTATCGAAATTAGAAATCCTTTTATTTTCATCTATTAAAGAGTATTTAAGTTCTTGAAGTACTTGGAAGGTTTGTTTTAAATTGTCAACGAACAAATATTTTTTTAACAGGATTTTATTATGCGTTAGTAAATAGTAAGATGAAGAAAAATGCGATATACTAGCTACAATAGCGCCTAAGGGCCCAAAAATTTCTCGAATAGGAATTCTAGGATTCCATTCTTTTATCGCATTGGGATGTTTTGAATTCTTGAATAAACCAATTCGAGAACAGTTGGATGCCGACAAAATCATCAAAGAGTGGTATTCTTTATTTCGATTCAACAAAGTGCCAATAGCTTCTGGATGTTGGCTAAGTGATTCAATCTTCGCCTTGGAATAAAAAGAATTGATATTGGCGCGATCTAACCTATTATGGGGAATCGGTCCTGCACTTGTCCTACCATACCTTTTTCGTGTATACGAAATAGTGGACTTGACTAACTCAATTCTTAGGAAATCGCGAATAAGATCATTTGCTCTTACCTCAACAAGGGAAGCACCAGCCTTTTCTTTTTCTTCTTGTTCCCAATTCACTACTAAGCAAGTTCTAACAAATTGACTATTTGTGTGATAAATTCTTTGAGTTAACTTGCTATTTTCATGAGAAATAAAATTGACAAGTCGAATTTGGAGATTATTTTCTTCTTGCAAGAGATCCTGCGGGAAAAGTGTTGCTAAATTTCTTCCTTCGTCCATTTCATATGCCACTGTAGGGCGAACGGAAACAAAATACTTTTCCTTGCTCTTGAGAATTTTTTTCCGTTGAACATAGACCCAATTTTTCCTTTTTTTTGATTCCTTAGAATCTTTTTTTTGTCTTTCTGGCGGTATCAAACAGCCACCTAATATCTTATCCGCCTCTTCAGGAAAATGAATATCTCCGGAAAATATTTTGAGTTCCGTATGGCTTTTTTTTCTCTTCACTCGGACCAGTCCGCCTAGTCGACTTCTTGTATTTTTTGTGAGTTGTGTATTCACTCCAATAATACTATTGTCAAGTATCTTTAGGGATGAAGATCTCGGCAAGATATGAAGTTCTTGAAGAATGAAAAAAAACCGATCTACTTCTTTTTGGTATTTTAGACTAAATTCTTTTGTTCCTCGATGCTCAATCAAACCCTCTTTTTTTAAGATGGAATCTTCCTCTGGGCTCTCGTATTCGTCCTCTGAATCTTCTTCTGAGTCTTCCTCTAAAGTACCATATTTTTCCTCTGCGCTTTCCCCGGGGCTGCCATATTCGTCTTCTGAGTCTTCCTCTAGAGTTCCATATTCGTCCTCTTGGGTCCTATATTTGCTCTCTGGGCTCCCATATTCCTCTTCTGAGTCTTTCTCTAAAGTCCTATATTCGTTCTCTGGGTTCCCATATTCGTTTTCTGGGCTCCCATATTCGTCTTCTAGGGTTTCATATTCGTATTCGTCTTCTAGGATTCCATATTTAGATTCTTCTAGGGTTTCATATTCATATTCGTCCTCTCGGGTCCTGTATTCGTCTTCTAGGGTCTCATATTCCTCTTCTGAGTCTTCCGCTCGAGTCCTATATTCTTCTTCTAGGGTCCTATATCTAAATTTAACAATTCCTGAACCCTTTTTATCTTTTCTGTATCGGGGATCGTCAAAATAAGCAAAAATAGTATTTCTACGTAAAACACCCATAAGGGGGATTTCAATCGAAATCCCAAAACAGGATATTAGTTCTTTCTCTTGTTCTTGATGATATTGTAATGGAATGACGAACCTATTTCTTCGCTTTTTCGCCAACAAATCTGAATTATCTTGAAAAATAGAAGGATAGATAAAATTCCAATGGCCATTGGACATGATTCGATCCGACGTTGAATAATCAAGAATTTCCCTATCTTTTTTACCATAAGTATTCATTTGATCTTGATCCTTGTGGAGTGAAAAAGACGCTATACTGGATCTGCACATACTTACTGACAATATCCATAAATGGCTTGTTTTTGGTAATCGGCGAAGATTACCATATTGATATTCGGGCGCATGGTAAACATCAGTACTCCAGTGCATTTCGCCGTCTGATTCAGAATAAATATGCTTTTGTACCCTTTCTTTAAAATGTAAAGTGGACGTTCCGGCACGAATCTCCGCAATTACTTGTTCGGATTTTACATATTGATCATTTTGCACTAGAATCAAGCTTTTTGAGGGAATATTCACACTATATAGAATATCTTGACTCTGAATAGTTACATGCAAGTCTATATAACATAGAAAAGCAGGCTGCCCATGACGGGTACGTGTGGGGTGAACCAAATTCTCATTGAATTTTATTTTTCCATTCGAAGGGGATCGTACAAGGTCGGCAGTACCCCCTGTGAATACTCCGCCAGTATGAAAAGTTCTTAATGTTAGTTGAGTCCCTGGCTCCCCAATTGATTGACCTGCAATAATACCTACGGCTTCTCCCAATTCGACCAGATCACTATGAGTAGGACTCCGGCCATAGCATAATTGACAGATCCAAGAAGTGCTTCGGCAAGTAAAGGGGGTTCTAATATATATTGGTTGTGCTCGAAATGGTTGTGCTCGAAAGGCAGTTATGAATCGATTGACTAATCCAATTCCAATATCTTGATTTCGCGCGGCAATGCATCGTGAACCGATATATATATCGTCTGCTAATACACGACCAATTAGTGTTTGGACAAAAAGTTTTTCCGTCATCCCATTTTGAGGACTTACAGAAATACCTCGGATAGTACCTACAATCTCTTCTACGCACAATAATATGTTGAACTACTTCAACAAGTCTACGTGTAAGATATCCAGCATCTGCTGTTCGCACAGCAGTATCTACAACCCCTTTGCGGGCTCCATAGCAGGAAATTATATATTCTGTCAAAGAAAGTCCCTCGCGTAAATTGCTTTGAATAGGTAAATCAATCATTTGTCCTTGAGGGTCCGACATTAATCCTCTCATACCTACTAATTGGTGTACTTGAGATGCATTTCCTCTGGCTCCTGAAAAAGACATTAGATAGACTGGATTAGAAGGATCCGTTATCCGAAAATTTGAATTCATTTCTTGTTTCAAATATTCACTTGTCGCATACCATATCTCAACAGATTGGCGTAATTTTTCTACCGCGTGTACAGCCCCATAATAATAGTGTTTCTCCAAAAGAAAACTCTGTTGTTCCGCGTCTTGGACTAACCATCCCTTAGAGGGTATTGTTAAAAGATCCTCGATTCCTAACGAAATCGATGTAGTAGTGGCTTGATGGAAGCCCAGAGTCTTTAGTTGATCCAGTATATGGGATGTATATCCCATTCCAAAATGATCTATTAATCTGCTAATAAGTCGTTTCATACCAGTTCCGTCTATCTCTTTATTATGAAAGACCAGATTGGCCCGTTCCGCCATACATAAGTACCCCCTTTTCGGCTGAGTAGGATTCGACAATTGCTGAGTAGGATTCGACAATGGGCCTGAGTCAGTGATTCGAAAATTTAATTAACTTAATTGCCTCAATCTCAATCTGGATTCGCGTGGCAAATAATGATGATACTAGGGAAATCGGAATGCCCCCCGAAAGGGGAGGGGCATCGCCGAATCTAACTTTCTTGTTTAGGTAGTGTATGAATAGGCCTGACTAAATCCTTGTATGGCTTCCTCTATTTCTCTATAAAAAGAAATATGACCAAGAGTGGTTCGAATGTATATCGAACGAATTTCTTTTTTTCTATTTCCCATTATTAGATAGTGGGCATAAATCTCATGATAAGTCCCCAAAGATTCATATTGAACTTCAATCGGAACTTCTCTTGACCCAATGACGCGTTGATCCAGGTTCCATCGTAGCCACAAGGGACTATCTAAACTGATTAGTTTTTGTCTATAAGCTCCCAGTGCATCATAAGAACTAGAAAAATGGGGTTCTTTATCTTTCCTATATTTAAAATTATTATTATTATTGTAATTTACTTTTAGATTTGGGTAGTTTCTGCAACTATTATATCTATTTGCACAAATACCTCGACGCTTTCCAATCGTTAATACATAAAGCCCGATAAGCATGTCTTGGGTTGGTACGCAAATAGGATCCCCAATAGCGGGAGATAAGAGATTCATATGAGAAAACATAAGTAAACGGGCTTCTGCCTGAGCTTCCAAGGATAAAGGTAGATGAACAGCCATTTGATCTCCATCAAAGTCCGCATTGAAACCCTTACACACTAATGGGTGTAAAGAAATAGTACGCCCCTCTACTAAAGTGGGTTGAAAGGCCTGTATGCCTAATCTATGCAGGGTAGGTGCTCTATTTAACAGTACAGGATGTCCCCGCATAACTTCTTGAAGTATTTCCCATACAATGGGTTCTTTTTCCCAAATTTTCCTTTTAGCAATCCTTACATTAGAAGTGGCGCGTTTCGTGATTAAATCGCGAATTACAAATAGCTGAAAAAGCTTTATTGCTATCTCTAGAGGTAATCCACATTGATGTAATGAAAGCGAAGGACCCACAACAATGACAGAACGCCCCGAGTAATCGACCCGTTTCCCAAGCAGAGTCTCGCGAAACCTTCCCTCTTTACCTTCAATTACATCTGAAAGTGATTTGTATACTTTATTGTGACCATCCCTCGTCGGTTGCCCGCGGGACCCACTATCAAGAAGTGTATCCACGGCTTCTTGTACCAATTTTTCCTGGCACATTACTAAATCTGCTGGCGCTAATTCACTTCTTTTTAATAGATAGGCAAGATTGTTGTTCCGACGGATAACTCTCTTATAAAGTTCATTAATGTCTGAAGTCACTACTTTATCTCCAGACCTATAAACAATAGGTCTCAATTCGGGAGGAAGAACCGGTAATAAGCACAAAACCATCCATTCTGGTTCTACATTTGTTTGAATAAAATGTTTCGCCAATTGCATGCGTCTAATCAAAAAAACTTTTCTTATTCGTCTTTTTCTATCTTCCCACTCATCTCCACTATACCCCTCGTCTTCTAATTCCTTCCATTCGACCAAAGAATTCTCTATAATAATTCGCAAATCCAAATCTGCTAATTGTTCTCTAATAGCACCTGCTCCTGTCGCAATTTCCCGATTTCGAAATGTTGCAAAGCCTGGGGTAGAAAAAAAGGGAGAAATGCTGTGGTTACAGGATGCAATTTCCTCTTCGAATAAACCTCGTAATCGTAAAAAAGTGGGTTTTTTAGTGCTGGGCCTAGCAAAAGAGAAATCGCCGTATACTAGGCCCTCCAACTTCTTAAGAGGTTTATCTAAAAGATTCGCGATATAACTAGGAAGACCTTTCAAATACCACACATGAGTCACGGGACATGCGAGTTTGATGTATCCCATTTGATATCTTCGTATCCGAGAATCCACAAATTCGACCCCGCATTTTTGGCAAAATCTTTCGTCTTCGTTTTCAGCTCCGCTCGCTCGAGAATTGCCACAAGCGCAAATCCCGCTTTTTATGGGTCCAAAGATTCTTTCGCAAAACAATCCATCTTTTTCTGGTTTATCGGTTTTATAATGAAAAGTAGAGGGCCTTGTGACTTCGCCAACGACTTCTCCATTAGGTAGGTTTTTGTTAGCCCAAGCCTTTATTTGTTGAGGGGAAACGAGTCCAATTTGAAGTTGTTGATGTTTATATTGGTCAATCATAAAATAGAAATAAGAAAAGAATTTATATTTATTCCGATCAAACTTCCTCCCTATTAACCTGGAAGTTCTTTTCAGATACAAGGAAATGATTCAGTTCTAGAGCCAAAGATCGTAGTTCTCGAACGAGCACTCGAAAAGATTCTGGAGGATCCTCATGATTAGGTATTCTTTTTCCCCAGATCGTAGCATTAAGTATTTCTTGGCGAGCTATAAGATGGTCAGATTTATAAGTAAGTATCTCTTGTAAAATATGAGCAACACCAAATCCTTCTAAAGCCCAAACTTCCATTTCTCCTACTCGTTGTCCCCCTTGCTTGGCTCTTCCTCTAACCGGTTGTTGTGTAACAAGTGAGTAGGGCCCAGTAGAACGCCCATGAATTTTCTCATCAACTTGATGAATTAATTTTAAGATATAGGACTTCCCTATTAGAACAGGTTGCTCAAAGGGGTCGCCTGTTCTTCCATCAAATATTCTGCTTTTTCCCGGGTACTCGGGTTCAAATACCCATGGATTTTTTGTTTCTTTACTGGCTTCATATAATTCTGAAAACACAAGTTTTCTTGAAGCCTCTTGCTCATATCTCTCATCAAAGGGTGCTATTCTATAATGTTTCTTTAGCAGATCCCCCGCTAATCCGAGCGAGCTTTCAAATATTTGTCCCACATTCATTCGGGAGGGTACTCCTAAGGGATTGAAGACCATATCAACGGGTGTTCCATCTTGCAAATAGGGCATATCTTGCCTAGGCAAAATTTTGGAAATGATCCCTTTATTCCCATGTCTTCCGGCTACTTTATCCCCAACTTTGATTTCACGTTTCTGTAAAATATATACACGAACCATTATGTCGAGCGGGTCCCTTTGGATCCATTTCACATCGATAACGCGCCCTCTTCCACCTATAGGTAATTTCAGAGAAGTTTCTTTTGAAGTGGAAACCTCAAGGCCAAATATGGCCCGTAATAATCCAGCTTCCGCGATATAAGATGATTCGCTCGCTATCTGAGGCGTTAATTTACCTACTAAAATATCACCAGTTTCTACCCAGGATCCCAACCTAACAACTCCATTTCTGTCCAAATTGCGGAGTAAATGTTCTTCTAGATGTGGTATTTCTTTAGTGATTTTTTCAGCGGAGCCCTGGCTTGTCGTATCCGTCTGAATTTCATATTTCCGGATGTGAAAAGAGGTATAAATATCTTCATATACCAAACGTTCGCTAATTAGTACTGCGTCTTCAAAATTGTAACCTTCCCATGGCATATAAGCTACTAATACGTTTTTTCCTAAAGCAAGTTCGCCCCCAATTGTAGCAGCTCCTTCTGCTAAAATTTGTCCTTTTTTAATGGATTTACCCCGTGGAACCCGGGGTTTTTGGTGCATACAAGTATTTTTGTTAGAGCGACGGTGGTTAACTAAAGGAATACTTATAGTCTTCCCACTACTTGATAAAAGTATCTTATGACTATCAGTAGAAATGATCTTTCCCTCGCGTTCGGCTATAATGGAAACCCTCGAATCTAGAGCTGTTTGGCGTTCCAATCCAGTTCCAACAATGCATTTCTCGGACCGAGAAAGCGGAACTGCTTGGCGCTGCATATTAGAACTCATTAAAGCCCGATTCGCATCATTGTGCTCAATAAAAGGAATGAGAGAACCCCCAATAGAAAAATATTGGAAAGGAAAAATACTTCTAACATGAATCTGTTCCCATGCAATAGTCAAGAATTCTTGACGGTATCTAGCCGGAACAACCTGTTCTTCCTGAATACCTTGATTCAAGGACAAAGAATTTCCTGCTGCTATCATATAATATTCATCTCTATTTGGTGATAGATAAACCACCTGTCTCTCTTTTTTTTCTTTTGCTTTCTCAGCAGATATTTCATAAAACGGACTCTCTATGGATCCCCACAAGTGATCAATTCTCGCATGAATTGTTAAGGATCCAGTAAGTCCAACATTGATTCCTTCAGACGTGTCAATTGGACAAATACGCCCATAGTGACTCGGATGAATATCTCGGCTCCGAAAACTTGCGGTTCTCCCCGTCAACCCTCCAGGACCTAAACAACTCACTTTTCGCCCATGAACAGTTTGTGTCAATGGATTCGTTTGATCAAAAACTTGAGATAACGGGTATGTGCCAAAAAAGGTCTCATAAGTAGTTATTAATAAAATTGAAGTTGAAGTTGGAGTTACCAAAGTTTGGGGAGTCGGTTTCGATTGACGTATGAATACTCTACGAATAGTTTTTTGAACTGCATGTTGTAAACGACCAAGAGCCAATCCGAATTGATCTTGTAACAGATCCGCAACCGAACGAATACGTTTATTTTTCAAGTGATTCATATCGTCATCGTCAAGTATACCCGTTCCAAATTTCATTCCAATCAAATGATCCGTAGCGGCCAATACATCTCGTGGTAACAAGAATGTATTGTTCTGAGGAATATCAAGATTAAGTCTCCGATTCATATTTCGTCGACCAATCCTTCCTAATTCACATTTTTGTTGAAAAAATTTCTTTTGTAATTCCTCGCATAAGGACTCCGAAAATACCAGGTCCCCACCTACACAAGCAAATTGTTGATAAAACTCCAAAATAGCTTTTTCTTTTGACTCAATCCTCTTCTTCTCTTTAGCATTCGGGAAAGACAAGAAAATTTCAGGGTAGGAAACATTATCCAGAATTTCTCTTAGATTCGAACCCATAGCTGATGATAGAACTAGAATAGATATCTTTTGTTTTCTACTCACGCGAGCCCATATCCTTTCTTTTTTATCAATTGCTAATTCCGATCTCCCCCCCCAATCTGATATTATAGTGCCAGTGTAGATAGAAATTCCCTTATGATCTAATTCCGAGCGGTAGTAAATACCAGGACTTAGCAATATTTGATTGATCACAATTCGGTATATTCCATTTATAATAAAGGTTCCTAAGGAATTCATTATAGGAATGTTTCCGATAGAAATGGTTTGCTTTTGCACATCGAAACCAAAAATTAATCTCGCAGATACATATAATTCGGAAGAATAGGTGAGTGATTCATACACAGCATCTCTTTCTTTTATCGAGGGTTCTAGCAGTTGATATCCTTTCGCAAATAATTGAAATGCAATTTCGTGATCTGGATCTTTAATTGTTGGAAACTTGTCAAGTTCTTCTGCCAAGGCTTGATTAATGAACCTACAAAATCCCTCGAATTGGATCTGACTAAATCCGGGTATTGTGGACATTCCCTCGTTTCCATTCCGGAGCATCTTAATCTTAAGTTTCCTGTTTATCAAAGAAAAATTCCATTATCAGCTCACTCTTCATCAATCCCTATGGATCGATCTAGCAATCATGGAATCTATATTCTGTTTACTGAATCACATGAAATTCTAGGGAACTCCACATACGTATTTCATATATGTATTTCATACATATGAATAGAGACCATTTGGACGAAAGTTCGAGTTTGCCAGGGGTACAAATGAAATGAAAATGAATTGATAAAACATTCCTACAAAAAAAATTCTGCCACTTATACTTTATGTTATGATATTCTAATCAGATTGGATGGCAAAGATTTCTCATTTTATCTCCTTTCTATGAATGTAATAAAGCCGTAATATAATATACTAGAAAGTTTGACTTTACTTCGATTTAGAATAGCGTGCTTACTTTAATTTCTCAAAATAATTTGAGGGTTCTTTTTTATTTCGGATCGGAGTAGTATAATTGCTAGAAAATTCAGTATTTCATTGTGGAATTCTAAAATAAAGTAAGTCCCTTTTTTAAGTACATGCCAATCTAGTTATCCACCTCTCCCCATATCCATGCTTTTCTTTTATCGTAATTTCACTTGGGTACGCCAAGATAGTCAGGTTATACTCTATATCAGAGCAAATTTCCTTTTTTTATTCAAGATATTTAATTTAATACTTTGAAAAATTAAAGCATGATTCCCCATAGAGATATGTACATAAAGGGGATCTTTGGATAATAATGCTGTTCGGACCTAAAGTTTACCTATACACGGATTAAGCATAAAGCCATAATATTTTATTATGCCATTGAAGGGGGGGGAGATAATACCGATTTAAGAGTAGTTCACTACTGCAATAAAAAAAAGAGAATTCTAGTTAACGGTTCCAATTTATTCTGAATTTTGCAGCCTGTGAATAGAAATCCACTTTTTCTTCTTTTTCATCTCAATAGAAAGAAATGGGAAGTTTTATTGTGTTAACAATGTATGTTTTAAGATAGAATCTATCGAGGAGAATAATAGAAACTGGATCAAAAAAAGCAGGAATAGATTTTTTGAAAAAGATTGGAAAAAAGTAAGTAGAATTATATTCAAAATAAAAGGGGCTTTTCGTAAGAAAACGTGGATGAATACTTGCTGTTTTCTAGATTTTTGATCGGATTTTTTGGCGGCATGGCCAAGCGGTAAGGCAGGGGACTGCAAATCCTTTATCCCCAGTTCAAATCTGGGTGCCGCCTGATCAATAAAATACTTAGGTTTTTTTTATAGTGCTGATCGAATTCGATAAATTTTTACTTCGCATAAGTTCGGGCAAGAGAGTAACTGGGCCTGCCGATACTGGGTTTAGAGAAACCATACCATAGTTCTATCCTCAAACTAGGGTTAGGGTTTGTTTTGACGGTAGTGGCCAAAATGGTTATCAATAGGGGTGAGGTAGTGTTTCCTTATTCTTTTATTATATGAATTTGAATTGGTTCTTAATTGAGATTCGATTTGATAATTTTAAAATACGAGGATAAGATGTCAGAAATCTTGGTATCCAAAGAAAGGTCCCTAAGGGGCATTCTTTTTTTTTTTCAATCTAAGATTCAAGAAGGGACTCCACGAAAGAATATCAAGACTTACTAATTATTATACATTTTTTTATCGTACATCTTATGTTACCTACATACACTAAAGTAAGGACTACTTAATTCTAACGAGAATCAGATTAAATAGGTCGATCAAAAATCAATTTAGGAGTTGTATTATGGATAAAATCTCTTCATTCTTTCATAGAATGATACAAAGCAAGGCTGCAGGGTTTAGGTCAAAAATAAACATTAGGTAAGGTAGGTATCCAATAAATATTTATCTATCGATAATTTTATGGTATATTCGGGCGTCCTTTGCTTAAAAAAAAAAAAAAGAGTAACAAAAGGAATAAAAAATCTTCCTATTCCCGCTTCTTCTATTCAGGACATCATTCCCGTACTCTTTCTTTTTTAAGGAAAAAAGGGCTATAGTATCTCGTATTTTTAATGCTCTCTAATTCTACCAGAATTCCTATAAGAATTTGTTAGGAGTAAATTCCTTGAACTGATTGATCCATGGCCTTAGGGCGGAATCCCTTTTTGACTCTGTACCCTTGATTCCACTATGATTATTGATCAATAGTAGAATAATCCCTTCATAGAAATAGGAGACATAATTTAGATGGATATAGTAAGTCTCGCTTGGGCTGCTTTAATGGTAGTCTTTACATTTTCTCTTTCACTAGTAGTATGGGGAAGGAGTGGACTCTAGGGATACTACTAATTGATTAAGTAATCAAATTGTTGTATCAATTCTTTTCTTTAATGGATCATTTTGCATTAATCATTTTGTCAAACGTTATTCTTTAATCTTTTTCTTTAGTTTTGTTTCACTCCTGTAAGAAACTCTTGTATTGTAAGTTGTAATGTAAGAAAGAGCCATTATACCAATTCAGAATTTCTACTAGAAATGACGAATGGTTAAAAAAAGTTCTATACATAAGAAAATTAGACTTTCTTCCACGGAACTATTCACGGCATATCACACATTTTCCATTTCCTTTTACTTTTTACTATAGTCTATTCTTCATATTATTTTTCTTTCCTTCCATGGATTCTTTGGTCAAGAATTGTCTTAGATTTTTTTATTTTGACCTGATTGAAATTAAGTGGATGCAATGAAAAAAGAAATTGAATTAGACTACTTAACTATTTCAATCTACTAATCTATTCTATGTAGATTCAAAGATAATATAATAGAAAGAATCTAAAGTGTCGTAGAAAAAACTATATGTAGTTCTTTCTACCACACTTTAAGATTCCAACCAGATCCTTTCATTTAAGACTTGGATTTTTTTTATTTAATCCCTTTTTAATTTCTTCAATGATTAATTGGAATTCCAATTAATTATTTTGGCTGACTGTTTTTACATAAATAATAAGTAAAAAAGAAGTAGGAACTAGAATGAACAGTGCAGTAGCAATAAATGCGAGAATATTGACTTCCATAACCTCTTTATTTTTTATTTTCACAATAACTCGGGATGTAATCCCATGGAGAGGAAAAAGGGGTATCTTGTAAATTCAAGGGTAGGGCTTGCATTCTGATAATACTGAATCAATTCAATATTATGAATATCGGATCTATCAAATCAATTCATGGATGAGAGTTATATTTCACGGATGAGAGTTATATAGTATAACATAGGAAGATCCTCTATCCACACTAAGACCAAAATGGGTTTTTTGATTGGATTAGGAATTCCCTCTTTTTTAATCCTTTTCTACTTTTTCTTTTCTATATCTCTAACCCACGAGCTTTCTTAATCTTATACTTTCTTAATCTTATACAATTTCCCTTCCTTTTTCTTATAGTTATACATACAATTATGTATGTATTATATGACCAACTTTCACTTTCTATGGGTCACATAGACATCCAAATAAGCAGTAGAAGTGAGATGGGGAAAAGAGGTCTGAAATAAAAAGGGAATACGATTTATGTATGGATTCCGGTAAAATACCGGTACTCTATTCCATAAGAGTGGAATAGGAAATTAAGATGAGGATGGTATCATCATAAAGAAAGATAGAGTAATATAATATCCTAAATTCTACTAATCCACATATCGTATGTGTGTCTTTCTTTATCGATTGGGAGTAGTGAAAAAAAAATTCCTATATGCCCTCCCTCCCTCTTTAATGAGAGATGCAAAATAAAAAAGTGAAGTAAGGGTGCCCTGTGGGTATTTGATCTTGCTCCCTGCCCCTTTTTTTCATGGAAAAAGGAAATATCAATTTCTCCATTCATTGAACCCTAGTTCGGGACTGACGGGGCTCGAACCCGCAGCTTCCGCCTTGACAGGGCGGTGCTCTGACCAATTGAACTACAATCCCCGCGGGGTGTATGGCATACCCATTCTTAAATAGAACCATAAGAAGATTCGATTCGTCTTTCGTACTCTAAGAAATAGACGAATCATATACTACATACCCACATATTATATTATACGTGGGTATAGTGAGAGTGACATAACTAGTATGTCGTGATTTTTTATCACTAAAAATGGATAATAATCCAGCCTTCAATAAGAAAAACTCTTTTGTTTGTAAGAAAGGAATGAGAGAGATATGGATTAGAAAAAAAAATTTCCCTTTTTTCTTTATCTTTTATTTCTATAGATCAGACATTTTATTTTATGGAAGAAAAACAAAAGGATTTAGTTCATACTCACGAAGCCCTAGATTTTTGGTTTGGGCCGAGCTGGATTTGAACCAGCGTAGACATTGTCAACGAATTTACAGTCCGTCCCCATTAACCACTCGGGCATCGACCCAGGAAGAATTTATTCTAGGGTTTTTGCTAATCTATGATTAACCTCCTTTCATAATACTCCCTACCCCCAGGGGAAGTCGAATCCCCGCTGCCTCCTTGAAAGAGAGATGTCCTGAACCACTAGACGATAGGGGCATCACTAGACGATAGGGCCATATACAACCGCTCGTGATTATACTATAATCATAGTATGAGCAGTTTTTTGGAATTGTCAATATACTCGAAAAGTATAAATAGATCCAAAGCAAAGAGTTTTTCCAACTTTTCTGTTATGTTTTCATCTAGGATTTTTTTTAGTTGATCGTTATAGATTAATTCTCCGTGCTTCATTTAGTGTTCATACCAAAAATGCATCCATCCCGCACTAAGTCATAAAATTCTCTAAAAATATAGAGAAAGTTTCAAAAACAAAGAAAAAAAGTGAATCAATTTAGTAGAAAAGTACTCTATCAGATTCGAACCAACGACTTACGTCTTAGCACGAGATTACTCTACCACTAATTTAAAAAGCCCTTTATCGGATTTGAACCGATGACTTATGCCTTACCATGGCATTACTCTACCACTGAGTTAAAAGGGCTTTTTATTTAATTCAAAAATTAGCCACTTGGATTTCCCATTATGGGTCTACTGCATAATGTACATATTATATATATAATATATAGAGATAGAGAGAGAGACATTATGTAGAGATTGTATATGTATATATCGATATCTTGAGAGCTCAAAATAAAATTAATAAAAAAAAACATACCCTACATAACATATCCAACTCTTCTTGGTTCAGGGTTTTCCGTTTCCGAAGACTAGTAAAATAGGCGGATTCTGGAACCCCAAGGATTCAACGGTATATGGATATGGAAAATATAAGATTTCCGATCCTAGCGGGAAAAGGCGGGGAACAGATACCCAATAGGATATAGGATCCTTGGGAGGAACTTTTGGTAATGGCCTTGATCCTCTATGCTATTTTTTATGTGTTCTTAGTTCTATTGAACTTTTTGCATTCTTTTAAACAAGAATCTAATAAACTAGAATTGAGTCAGTGGAAAAAAGGAGAGAGAGGAAAGTGTTAAATGGAGAGAGTCGACTAATCAGAGACTTTTAGGATCTTCTTTACATCAGGTAAATCTGTCGGCCCTGTCCGTTTTTTTCTTTAAGTTACGACTCTTTGCTGCTTACTTCTATCAAGCCATAGGGAAAGTCTATGATGAATTTGGAAAACTCATCTCACTCTTACTCTATGGCTCGGACTTAATGGGGGAAGAAAACATCTTCCATAATTTCTTTTTTGTTCAATTCTGGACAAAAAAGAAAAGGAAAAAAGGAATTTATAGGGACAGTGTTACCCCCTATATCCCCTAGTTTATATTGTAGGAATAATAAAACAATTTAGCAGTCTGACACACTTACGTCCTTGCAAAGTAAATAATTATTATTGTAGTCGTAACCGTAGAATAGGATCCTAATCAAAATAAATACATTTGGTTCAGGCGCTATTAGCATGGTAAGAAAAGATTTTTTTTACAGACCAGAGGGGCTATCTAAATCCTAAAGTAAAGGCGAGCGATCGAAGTAGAAGTACCAACGGCTCAGTGTCATGAACCTTCTCCATCTGATTCAATAAGGGGGAATTAGCCTTCTTGTCAAATGGCTATCCTTGACAAAGGGTACCATTTATACCATAATCTACAATGTAGCGGGTATAGTTTAGTGGTAAAAGTGTGATTCGTTCTATTAATAACTGAATTTGAAATGATATACTTAAGGCATCCTTAAGTTTTTTATTTTTATATTCCGATGAAAACTTTAGTTCTTATAAAGGATTAAATCCTTTTCCTCTCAATAGCATATTGAGGAAGAATATACATTCTGGCGATTTGTATCCAAAGACTAATTTAAATTGCATCCAAAATAAAAATAGGATTATGAGTACAGAGTCGCGAAGCATAATTTTGCATTGGATTAAGTATTCCAATTTTGAAAATATGAGTAAAGGATCTATGGATGAAGATACAAAAAAGTTGATTTCCAATCGTAACTAAATCTTCTTAAAATAAGGAATAAGGAAGCCAAATAGCTAAAAAACGATAGTTTTGGTTTACTAGAACCATCCGCATATTGTTTCAGCTCGGTGGAAACCCAATTCTTTTCCTCAGGATCTCTTGAATGAAATTAGGGAACGAAGTAAGTAGATTAGATGAATTTAGATAGAATTTCTATCTCCTACTCTATAAGGATCATCTAGAAAGCGGAGAGCTTTGGTTCCATTCAAATAGAAAAGCTGACATAGATGTTAAGTGGTGAGAATATCCATAAAGGAGCCGAATGAAATCAAAATTTCATGTTCGGTTTTGAATTAGAGACGTTAAAAATAATCAACCAACGTCGACTATAACCCCTAGCCTTCCAAGCTAACGATGCGGGTTCGATTCCCGCTACCCGCTCCATTCTGTATAAAAGGAGTATTCTATTTGTCTAGACATGTTAGAGGCTTGTATTCAAGCCTTTTTTGTCCACCAGTTTCTGGTACTCCAGAGCGGAGTAGAGCAGTTTGGTAGCTCACGAGGCTCATAACCTTGAGGTCACGGGTTCGATTCCCGTCTCCGCACTTAGCAGTCTGTATAAAAGGACTATTCTATTTCTCTAGATATGTATGGTAGAGGGGCGTATCCAACCCTTTTTTATTCATTAGTTCCCGGCCCTAGAGGGCAAAATTGAGCAGTTTGCGAAGTCACTTGCCTTCAAAAAAAGAAGGCGCAAGGCCTCTCCCTACCCTGCAGAAAATAAAAATGAAACGAAAGGGACAGTCTACCTCTCCCTTCCCTTTAAAAAAAGTTTGCCCGTTGTTTGTCTCAGTTAATACCCAATTTTTGGAGCTCTGTTGGCGAGTTCTATTTCTGCCTCTGGAGCGCCCTCTTTTTTTGAGTGGGATGCAAAGGAAGGGTAAGATAGTAAGGGATACGGCACTAGACTAACACCTAATTAATACTTAATTTAATATAAGTAGTTAAACAGTTAACTAGACTAAACTTTTTATCATAGTACTTTGATAAATTAAGCGGGCGAGCGGCGGGAATCGAACCCGTATCTTCTCCTTGGCAAGGAGATATTTTACCATTGAACTACGCTCGCTACGGTATATATTTTATAGCGTATATCCGCCTGGGTCGACCTTCTATGTCTGGGTCGACCGTTTCATTTCATTTTCTATTATATTAGAGTTTTCCTTTTTTTATTATCTGTCAATGAATATTCTAATGGGAATGGAATTTCATAATACTGAAAGAGAAGAGCTAGCAATTCGGAACGCAAATTGCGTTTTAATACGTCTCACTATTCTAATTTTTTAGAAGAAATGGCCTTTATTATTTCTTTTTTATGGGGTTAATAAATATTAACCAAATTTCATTTAAGAAATGAGAGAATTCAGAATAGCTACGAGAAAGACTAGTCCAATCCATAATGATGTACCGGAAAATACAACATTTTTATTATTTGACCAACCATCAGGAGAAGCAAATACAAGGGGTACACTAATTACTAAGACTGAGGAAGTCGCAATTAATGCAAAAACAGCTAATTGGAAAGCAATAGTCATATTTCTAATCCTCCAAGCTACCATCAAATAAAGTTGACTACATATTTGATCCCTCACTTAAACCAAAATTGTAAAAAAATACAAGAAGTAGGAGGGGTTTAATCATGAATCCATTGATTCTTCTCTTTAATTCAAATTTATTACTTAAACCGCTTTTTTATTTGGATATGGGGGTGAGAAGAGATTATTTACTCTTTATTTCACAAGCGGGTATAGCGGATCCTGTATCCGTGTATACAGTATACAGAGATATATCGAAAAGGAACTTGTATCTGATATCTTTCTAGAGGCTAATAAATCTTTTTATTTTTTATATGGCTATGTTCTATTTGTAGGAGTAAAATAAGGATTAGGCTGTGGAGAGATGGCTGAGTGGTTGATAGCTCCGGTCTTGAAAACCGGTATAGTTCTAGGAACTATCGAGGGTTCGAATCCCTCTCTCTCCTTTTGCTTATTGAATACGTTTGTTTCTTTCATTTTTATTTATTTTTTTTTTCTGTCCCTTATCTTTCTTTCATAAAAAGGAATGAATGGCTCGGCTAGATGGAATAACCGAGCCAGAACAGAAAAAAAGTAGAACAGGTATAAATAAGAAAATCTTAGTTAAGAGGGTTCATGTAAAGAACAGGTTCCAAATCACGATCGATTCCCTTTTCAAAACCTGCTGCAGCAGCTCGGGCTCTTCCTGCATGCCATAAATGGCCCACAAAAAAGAAGAATCCTAGAACAAAATGAGAAGTTGATAACCAACTTCTAGGAGAGACATAATTAACTGCATTGATCTCGGTAGCTACGCCACCCACTGGAATTTAAAGAGCCTAAAGGAGCGTGGGTCATATATTCTGCTGAGCGTCGTTCTTGCCAAGGTTGTATGTCTTTTTTCAACCTACTCAAGTCCAAACCGTTGGGGCCCCTTAGAGGTTCTAACCATGGAGCACGAAGGTCCCAAAAACGCATAGTTTCCCCTCCAAAGATAACCTCCCCAGTTGGGGAACGCATTAGATATTTACCTAAACCTGTGGGTCCTTGAGCGGATCCCACATTAGCTCCAAGACGCTGGTCTCTAACTAGAAAAGTAAATGCTTGAGCTTGAGAAGCTTCTGGCCCGGTGGGTCCATAAAACTCACTCGGATAAGCTGTATTATTGAACCATACAAAACAACAAGCGATAAAACCAAAGACAGATAAAGCAGCTAAACTATAAGACAAGTAAGCTTCTCCAGACCATACAAATGCACGGCGAGCCCATGCGAAGGGTTTGGTTAAAATATGCCAAATTCCGCCAAATACACAAATAAAACCCAACCATACATGCCCACCAATTATATCTTCTAAATCATCTACACTAACAATCCACCCTTCTCCACCAAAAGGAGATTTTAGTAAATAACCAAATATAACACTGGGACTAAGGGTCAAATTGGTAATTTTTCTTACATCTCCCCCCCCAGGGGCCCAGGTATCATATACACCGCCAAAATAAAGAGCCTTGAGTACTAGAAGAAAAGCACCTAGACCTAACAAAATTAAGTGAATACCCAAAATTGTAGTCATTTTATTTCTATCTTTCCAGACATAACCAAAGAATGGAAAAGATTCCTCAAGAGTCTCGGGTCCCAGAAGCGCGTGATAAATGCCACCGAAGCCTAAGACTGCGGAGGAAATTAGGTGAAGTACGCCAGATACAAAGTACGGAAAAGTATCTAGAACTTCCCCCCCTGGCCCTACTCCCCAACCTAGAGTAGCTAAGTGTGGAAGTAAAATCAACCCTTGTTCATACATGGGCTTTTCTGGTACGAAATGGGCCACTTCAAATAGGTTCATTGCTCCGGCCCAGAATACGATTAATCCGGCATGAGCTACATGAGCTCCAAGCAGTTTACCGGACAAATTGATAAGTCTGGCATTCCCAGCCCACCAAGCAAAGCCGGTGGTTTCTTGGTCACGACCAGCTAAAACGAAAGTTCCATTAAAGAGCGTTTCCACGTGGTAGAACCTCCTCAGGGAATATAAGATTTTCATGAGGCTGATCCTGAGCTGCCATCCACGCACGAATACCCTCGTTTAAAAGAATATTTTTGGTGTAGAAAGTCTCAAATTCAGGATCTTCCGCTGCACGGATTTCCTGGGAAACAAAGTCATAGGCACGTAAGTTCAGAGCCAAGCCAACTACGCCAATAGCACTCATCCATAAACCGGTGACGGGTACAAATAGCATAAAGAAATGTAACCAACGTTTATTGGAAAAAGCAACACCAAAGATTTGGGACCAAAAGCGGTTAGCAGTGACCATTAATAAGTTTCTTCAGCTTGAGTTGGGTTAAAAGCACGGAAGGTATTTGCACCATCACCGTCCTCAAATAGAGTGTTTTCTACGGTCGCTCCATGAATAGCGCATAGCAGAGCCGCACCTAATACTCCGGCAACTCCCATCATATGAAATGGGTTCAACGTCCAATTATGAAATCCTTGGAAGAAAAGGATGAATCGAAATATCGCTGCTACGCCAAAACTCGGCGCAAAGAACCAACCAGATTGCCCCAGTGGATAAATAAGGAATACAGAAACAAAAACAGCAATTGGACCAGAGAATGAGATTGCATTATAAGGCCGCAATTGAACAGACCGAGCAAGTTCAAATTGGCGTAACATGAAACCTATTAGTGCAAAAGCCCCGTGGAGAGCTACAAAAGTCCATAGACCGCCTAATTGACACCAACGAGTAAAATCTCCTTGTGCTTCGGGCCCCCATAGTAGCAACAAAGAGTGTGCTAAACTATTGGCAGGGGTAGAAACTGCTGCGGTTAAGAAATTACAACCTTCCAAATAGGAACTAGCCAATCCATGGGTATACCAAGAAGTTACAAAAGTTGTCCCTGTAAACCAACCCCCTAAAGCGAAATAAGCACAAGGAAAGAGCAATAGGCCAGACCATCCTACAAAAACGAAACGGTCCCTTCGTAACCAGTCATCCATAGTATCAAATAGATCATTTTCATTCTTTAGGAATTCTACCAAGGGCTATAGTCATAGTGATCCTCCTATTCAATTACTTCAACCATTTCCGAGCACCTCATATCACTTTCCAAGGCATATGATAGTTTTATTATCTGTGGACGATTTCTTTCTCGTTCAATGCCCTTTTTCAATGGTCTCGAAGAGAGAAATTTCCCATTTTTATCTATGGAGTCACAGTCACAACCGAGGTCGTGGTAAATCCATGAATTTGATTCGATTTGTTTTTCTTATACTATTTATTTGTTTTTCTTATACTATAGAAATAGAAATAAATTGTTTTTCTTATACTATAGAAAGAAATAAACCTTTGAATTCAGCATTATTCCAAGACTCCTATTTCAAAGTCTATCTTTTAAGGGAAAAATGCAAATAAAAGTAACCCTTCTTTTCCCATTCCCTCTCTATTGCATGGGTGGAAGAACTAAAATAATAGAGGATTCTGAAAAAAAAAAATGGACCTTCGAAATCCAATTTTATGTGTAGCGCAAAGGAGTTGCGATTTCTTCTTATTCCTATAGAACATCTAGTAACAAGAATATGAAATCGTAAATAGCGAAAAATTCTTGTCTTGCGCGGTCTAAGTCTAAGGAAATAAAAAAAATTCGCTTATACAATTTCATCTACATCGAATTTATATATCAGAATAGCGGATAGAGGCATCATTAAAGGAGTCAGGTCTACTTACTTTATGCTTCTTTCCAATTTTATGGTGGATTTGATAAGAACCCTTTTTGCTTTCTTGATAAATAATCGACAAAAAAAGCGTTTTTTTTATATAACCTGCTTGTTTTATTATAATTATAACAAGTCCTATATGGAAATGCCCGCTAAAGAGAAAATCTATTTGATTGTCTCTCGGCCAATATCGATTTTTAGAAAGAAAAAACAAGAATTTTCTTCTTTTTTTATTAACATTAAGAAAAAAGAATATAATTAAAATGGAATTGGCAATATAATTTTTATAGACTTTTGAAAGAAAAAAAAGGGGTTTTTTGCAACCGTTATTTCTTATTTCTTGCCTATATCATATCACGGAAACCTTTCGCTTTGGAACGTGGAGAGATGGCTGAGTGGACTAAAGCGGCGGATTGCTAATCCGTTGTACAATTTTTTTGTACCGAGGGTTCGAATCCCTCTCTTTCCGCTCCCTTGGATCATTTGGGACTTTCGAATTGGAAAGAATTCTGACCCCCGGATTTTCTCATAGATAAATGTACGAAACAAATCCAATAAGAAAAAAAAAAACTGAATTTTTACTCCTCGCGTCCAGGATTCCGTCCTGGGTCATTAGATAAGAATCCAAAGATAAAGAGTGAAACAAAGAATATCACTACTGTATAAACAAAAAGTTTGAGAGTAAGCATTACATAATCTCCAAGATTTTTTTTTAAGGAATAGATTACCAGTTTTTCCTTACCACACGGATCCACTAGGATGGTTTTTTTTTATACCTAAAAATGCAAAAAAGAATTCTTGAAAAAAATTGCAAGAATTCTTTTATAATAAGCACTCTTATCAATAGCAAAAATAGGGTTAGGTGGTTAGGTATTGTGTAGGTACCTTTAGGTACCTGCTCAACCTAGGTGCAGGGGAGTAGAAAGGCTGATCCAAATTTATTGCTGTAGCTACCCATTCAATGTAGAAGAATTTAAATTTTAGAATCGAAGGTTCATAATATAAAAATATAAAACTTCTCGGCTTTTACCCATTTTAAAATTTTTTTGGAATGAACACATCATTCAATTTGGCATACAGAGTACTAAAGATTTCATCGAAAACTTACAGCAGCTTGCCAAACAAAGGCTAATAGAAAAAAGAATAGAGGTATAACAGGCATAATATCCACGATTGGATTGAAAATAGCATAAGCTTCGGGTAATTTGGCAAAGAAAAAACTAGTAGGATAAAGAACAGAATTAAAACAGATACAGGTTAAACTAAGTATATTAGGCATAACAAGCATTTCATTCTTGTAGAGTAAATAATTGGATTTTTCTTGAGTTATTTTTTTAAGGGAAAGAAGGAAAAGGCAGATTCAAAATCTTTTTTCTTCGGACTTTCCCAAACACAAAATACCTCCTTGTATTCGCACTCTCAAATGAGAGTGGAATAAATTCGACTTTCATATAATATCTTAATAGAATTCCATGTAATGATCAATGCATTTTTTTGATTCTATATTATCCGCATGTGTAGAATACTAGCAAGAGAATATCCCTCCTTTTTTATGTAATTGAAATGGTATTGACGAATAACAAATAAACATACTAGTGTTTATTAGTGTCGCATAAAACCCGAAATGGGGCGTGGCCAAGTGGTAAGGCAGCGGGTTTTGGTCCCGTTACTCGGAGGTTCGAATCCTTCCGTCCCAGATTGTTTCTGATGAAACAAACGGTGAAATCATATAGTATTCCGTACGAGACAAAAGTTTATTAAAGAGAATAATGATATCTTATTCTTTCTCAGAAAACATAATAAAGTCTTAAGTCCAGTCAAATTGACTATCTTTATTTTCATGAAAAAATGGGATCTATCAAGCACATTCAGGATATGCCTCTACTATAAAATCACTTAGTCATATTTTTTTCTTCCTTTTGGTATTCGAGTTGAAGAAGTACGAGAATTCTATAACTACCAAAAACTTTCAATCTTTTCATTGGAATAGTTTATTTAGTTATTATAGTTAATTGTTTTTGGTACTGAAAAAATATATTACTACTAGAATTCTAATTCTAGTAATTAAATTAATTAAACTTTTTTGGAGGTTGATAGTTTATTTATTGAGGAAGAGTCAATCCTTCTTTTCTCACTTCAAGATTGATCATCTCGAGCCATCCGTTGAGGGTGGAAATTTAAGAATAAATAAGTTTTAAGCAAACTTGTTTAGTCGTCTTTTTCAAACTATGTTTCATTCATATGATAGAATTTTAATATGGGTTTAAATAAATTGGATCTTGGCGGAGGCTTCCCGGATAAATACTTACTTTCTTTTATCCATATTGCTCCATAGATAGCAAGTTTTAATTAGTATAAAAAAACTAAACCAATGACTATTCATGATTCCATCCATATTGGATCAATTCTCTATACCACTTTGCAATGAAAAGAGGAATGTTTGTTATGGTAAAACTTCGTTTAAAACGATGTGGTAGAAAGCAACGTGCGACTTGAAGGACATGATCGATTGTGGATTTTGCTATCCATCATTTTCCATAGTAATGAAAATGCTCTTGGCTCGACATAGCCTGTTCTATTCGTTCCGAACCAAATTTGCGCTGGGTTTAAGTAACATAGTACACGATGGAGCTCGAGAGGACAGAATTTTTTTTATCAAGGGAAAGAATCTAGGGTTAGTGAAAACTAATAAATTAGGCCAACTTTGTCAGTCTATCCTTAATATAGAAATAAATCGAAAGGTTAAAATAAGAAGAAAGTCCAATAAAAGTATATCAGAATCAATCCCTCTTATTAGATTTCTATAGAAGAGATAAATGCTTTATCGAAGGAAATAAGAAAAAAGGGTATGTTGCTACTCTTTTGAAAGAAAAAAATAGGAATTCCCGAAGTAATGTCTAAACCCAAGGATTTCACAAATCAAAGATAAAGGATTCCAGAACAAGTAAACACAATTTTCAATTGTCTCAACAACAGAGTTGGATTAGAATAAGGAATAAAAGTCAATTCGTTCGAAATGAGACAAAGAAAAGAGTTTAAAGACGACTCAAAAATTTTGGAAGGATTTTGCCTTCGAAGTTTGTCAGGCAAAATTAGCCCACTTGAGTCATGAGTATAAATGAAATTTGTTTTTTCTGTAAGGAAATTAATGCACGTCATAGTCTAATTTCTATTATTATCGACAGAAATTCGAATCATTTTCTCGAGCCGTATGAGGAGAAAACCTCATATACGTTTCTAGGGGGGGGCGTTGTTTATCTAGCATCTATCCCAATAAGCTGTCTATCGAATCGTTGCAATTGATGTTCGATCTCGAAGAGAAGGAAGAGATCTTCAAAAAGTAGGTTTTTATGATCCGATAAAGAATCAAACTTGTTTAAATGTTCCAGCTATTCTCTATTTCCTTGAAAAGGGTGCTCAACCAACAAGAACTGTTTATGATATTTTAAGGAAGGCAGAATTCTTTAAAGAAAAAGAAAGAACTTTGAGTTAATTGAAGAACTAAATGAATCAAAAAATAGGATAGGAGAAGATTATTAGTATTCCTAGTTGTCTAATTATTTAGACACAATTTACCTCTTTTTTAATCCTATTTGGATTTATATTATATCGTGCCAATCCAACATAAGCCCCTATTTTATTTACTTTTTCTATCTAATTTGTTTTCTTACCATTGTATTTCCATTGACAAAGGTCTATTGAACAAATAGAATTTGTAGATAGATGGGTCTCTTTATCCTCACTCCATATTCAATTTTTCCGCCTACACTTCGCTCAAATGATAAGGGTGTTCCTCTTGCATGTATTCTCATACAATATAATATATATTTTTTATAATATATATTTTTTGTTAATAAAAATCGCTAAAAATAAGGAGAATTTGGCCATCGTGATTAGGGTCGCTCTTTTTTACTTTACTTTAGTGGAATTTCACCGGACCTGTTCGTTTTGGCATTTGAGTGTTTTTCATGGTCGATAAAAAAAATCTTTTGATGTCTTGCTAGTTCAATGTTTTGACAGAAGCGCGCGGTGTAATTCCATTGATTTTTGGATTTCGATCGTATCTAAGATCCTTTTTTTATCTGGGTTGCTAACTCAATGGTAGAGTACTCGGCTTTTAAGTGCGACTATGATCTTTTACACATTTGGATGAAACAACAAATTCGTCCAGACTCTTGGTAGAGTCTAGAAGACCACGACTGATCCTCAAAGGTAATGAATGGAAAAAATAGCATGTCGTAATAAAATCAATCTTTTTTGAATGGAATCCAAAATTACGATTTTCCTGGGTCTAATGAATAAATGGATAGAGCCTGGCTCCAATCTGGTAAAATAAAAAGCAACGAGCTGAACTTCCTAATTGGAATGATTCCCCGCTCTAATTAGACGTTAAAAATAGATTAGTGCCGGATGCGGGGAAAGGTTGGGTTTTCCTATGAGTGGACCCTTTATTTTTTCTTTTTTTTTTTAGAAATCCTAATTATTCTTGATTATGGATTGAATAAGGGATGTTATGGATTGAATGTGTAAAAGAAGCAGTATATTGATAAAGAGGCTGTATTCCAAAGTCAACAGAGCGATTGGCCTGCAAAAATAAAAACTTGTTCTGTTCTTTTTTTTTAATTAGAACAAACATAAACTAATTGGGTAGAAAGGAGCAGAAAAAGATCTGTGGATTAGACTCCCTTTCTTTCCAGGGTTTGTATTAAAAATGCAACACCCTGTTCTGACCATATTGCACTATGTATCATCATTCGATAAACCGAGAAATGCTTCTTCTCTCTGATTCAAGTAGAAATACAAATGGAAAAATTCGAAGGGTATTCAGAAAAACATAAATCTCGTCAACAATACTTTGTCTACCCACTTCTCTTTCAGGAATATATTTATGCATTTGCCCACCATTATGGATTAAATGGTTCTGAACCTGTGGAAATAGTTGTTAGTTGTAATAACAAGAAATTTAGTTCACTACTTGTGAAACGTTTAATTATTCGAATGTATCAGCAGAATTTTTTGGATAACTCGGTTAATCATCCTAACCAAGATCGATTATTGGATTACAAAAATTATTTTTATTCTGAGTTTTATTCTCAGATTCTATCTGAAGGGTTTGCGATCGTTGTGGAAATCCCATTCTCGCTACGGGAATTTTTTTGTCTGAAAGAAAAAGAAATACCAAAGTTTCAGAATTTACGCTCTATTCATTCAATATTTCCCTTTTTAGAAGACAAATTTTTGCATTTGGATTATCTATCACATATAGAAATACCCTATCCTATCCATTTGGAAATCCTGGTTCAACTCCTTCAATACCGTATCCAAGATGTTCCATCTTTGCATTTATTGCGATTCTTTCTCAACTATTATTCGAATTGGAATAGTTTTATTACTTCAATGAAATCCATTTTTTTTTTTCAAAAAGAAAATAAAAGACTATTTCAATTCCTATATAACTCTTATGTATCAGAATATGAATTTTTTTTGTTGTTTCTTCGTAAACAATCTTCTTGCTTACCATTAGCATCTTCTGGAACTTTTCTGGAACGAATCCACTTTTCTAGGAAGATGGAACATTTTGGGATAATGTACCCTGGTTTTTCTCGGAAAACCCTATGGTTCTTTATGGATCCTCTTATGCATTATGTTCGATATCAAGGAAAGGCAATTCTTGCATCAAAAGGCACTTTTTTTTTGAAGAAGAAATGGAAATGCTACCTTATCAATTTCTGGCAATATTATTTCTGTTTTTGGACTCAGCCGCGAAGAATCCATATAAACCAATTAGCAAACTCTTGCTTCGATTTTATGGGGTACCTTTCAAGTGTACAAAAAAGTTCTTTGTTAGTAAGGAATCAAATGCTGGAGAATTCATTTCTAATAGATACTCGAATGAAAAAATTCGATACCATAGTCCCCGCTACTCTCCTCATAGGATACTTATCAAAAGCTCAATTTTGTACTGGATCGGGGCATCCTATTAGTAAACCCATTTGGACAGATTTATCAGATTGGGATATTCTTGATCGATTTGGTCGGATATGTAGAAATCTTTTTCATTATCATAGTGGATCTTCGAAAAAACGGACTTTGTATCGACTAAAGTATATACTTCGACTTTCATGTGCTAGAACTTTAGCTCGTAAACATAAAAGCACGGTACGAACTTTTATGCAACGATTGGGTTCGGCATTTTTAGAAGAATTTTTTATGGAAGAAGAGCAAGTTTTTTCTTTGATGTTCACCAAAACAACTCTTTTTTCTTTCTGTGGATCACACACTGAGCGTATTTGGTATTTGGATATTATACGTATCAATGACCTGGTCAACCCTCTTAATTAATCATTAGACGAAATTAAGAAACAGGAAAGGGTTGATAAATGATCAAGAAAAAACTTTTCTATTTTTCATTCTGAAATGTTCTTTTTATTATAATAAAGAGTAGGTGAATCAACTTACTAATTAAAAAAATTAGTAGAACTTCCTCTTTGGAATAGAAATTGGCTATTTCTACATAGGGAAAGTCGTGTGCAATGAAAAATGCAAGCACGATTTGGGGAGGGATTTTTCTCTATTGTAACAAGGAAGAATTATCTACTCCATCCGACTAGTTCCGGTTCGAGTCCCGGGCAACCCATATAGAAAAGACCCATCAAAGTTTTTCACTTTGACTCACTTCATTTACAAATACAAAATTATTGGTTTGGTTAATTTAGTTATATGGATAGCTAATCTTTGGGCTGACTTGGTTGACATTGGTATATAGTCTATGTTATACTGTTAAATAACAAGCCTTCTATTATCTATATTCTAGTTAATACGTGTGCTTGGGAGTCCTTGCAATTTGAATAAACCAAGATCTTACCATGACTGCAATTTTAGAGAGACGCGAAAGTACAAGCCTGTGGGGTCGCTTCTGCAACTGGATAACTAGCACTGAAAATCGTCTTTACATCGGATGGTTCGGTGTTTTGATGATCCCTACCTTATTGACCGCAACTTCTGTATTTATTATCGCCTTCATCGCTGCCCCTCCAGTAGATATTGATGGTATTCGTGAGCCTGTTTCTGGTTCTTTACTTTATGGAAACAATATTATCTCTGGTGCTATTATCCCTACTTCTGCGGCGATCGGATTGCACTTTTACCCAATTTGGGAAGCTGCATCTGTTGATGAGTGGTTATACAATGGTGGTCCTTATGAGCTAATTGTTCTACACTTCTTACTTGGTGTAGCTTGTTATATGGGTCGTGAGTGGGAACTTAGTTTCCGTCTGGGTATGCGTCCTTGGATTGCTGTTGCATATTCAGCTCCTGTTGCAGCTGCTACTGCTGTTTTCTTGATTTACCCTATTGGTCAAGGAAGCTTTTCTGATGGTATGCCTTTAGGAATCTCTGGTACTTTCAACTTTATGATTGTATTCCAGGCAGAGCACAACATCCTTATGCATCCATTCCACATGTTAGGTGTAGCTGGTGTATTCGGCGGTTCCCTATTCAGTGCTATGCATGGTTCCTTGGTAACCTCTAGTTTGATCAGGGAAACTACTGAAAATGAATCCGCTAATGAGGGTTACAAATTTGGTCAAGAGGAAGAAACTTATAATATTGTGGCTGCTCATGGTTATTTTGGCCGATTAATCTTCCAATATGCTAGTTTCAACAACTCTCGTTCTTTACACTTCTTCTTGGCTGCTTGGCCAGTAGTAGGAATCTGGTTCACTGCTTTAGGTATTAGTACTATGGCTTTCAACCTAAATGGTTTCAATTTCAACCAATCTGTAGTTGATAGTCAAGGTCGCGTTATTAATACTTGGGCTGATATCATCAACCGTGCTAACCTTGGTATGGAAGTAATGCACGAACGTAATGCTCACAACTTCCCTCTAGACTTAGCTGCTGTTGAAGTTCCATCTATTAATGGATAAGGTTTTTCTGCTAACATATAAGAATTTTTGAAGACAGAAATACCCAATATCTTGTTCTAGCAAGATATTGGGTATTTCTGTCTTTATTTTGAATCTTTTTTTCTTCTTAATCTTTCTATTCAGAATTCAGTTAACGACGAGATTTAGTATCCTTTCTTGCATTTTCATAACTCGTGAAATGCCGAGTAGGCACGAATTCCCCCAATTTGCGACCTACCATAGGATTTGTTATGTAAATAGGTATATGTTCCTTTCCATTATGAATCGCGATTGTATGGCCAACCATTGTGGGTAGAATGCTAGATGCCCGGGACCACGTTACTATTGTTTCTTTCTCCTCCTTCATATTGACCTTTTCTATCTTTGCCAATAAATGATGAGCTACAAAAGGATTCGTTTTTTTTCGTGTCACAGCTGATTACTCCTTTTTTCCTTTTTAAAGAGTGGCATTCTATGTCCAATATCTCGATCGAAGTACGGAGGTCAGAATAAATAGAATAATGATCAATGGAAAAAAGAAAAAAATCCTTTAGCTGGATAAGGGGCGGATGTAGCCAAGTGGATCAAGGCAGTGGATTGTGAATCCACCATGCGCGGGTTCAATTCCCGTCGTTCGCCCATCGCATTATTGCAAATTCCAAAAATGCAATTTTCCATATTCCTAGTTACGTATTTACTTACGGCGACGAAGAATAAAACTATCGCTATATTTTTTCCTTTTCCTAGTTCTTCTTCCAAGCGCAGGATAACCCCAAGGGGTTGTGGGTTTTTTTCTACCAATGGGAGCTTTCCCTTCACCGCCCCCATGGGGGTGGTCCACAGGGTTCATAACTACCCCTCTTACTACGGGGCGTTTACCTAGCCAACACTTAGATCCGGCTCTACCCAAACTTTTTTGGTTCACCCCAACATTACCCACTTGTCCGACTGTTGCTAAGCAGTTTTGGGATACTAAACGGACCTCCCCAGATGGTAATCTTAAAGTGGCCGATTTACCCTCTTTTGCAATGAGTTTCGCTACAGCACCTGCTGCTCTAGCTAATTGCCCACCCCTTCCACGTGTGATTTCTATGTTATGCATGGCCGTGCCTAAGGGCATATCGGTTGAAGTAGATTCTTCTTTTCTCTCAAAAAACCCCTTCCCAAACTGTACAAGCTTCTTCCAAAGCATACGGCTTTCTAGATGTATATGACGATCTCTAGACAGATGGATCTTATATGAATCATATGATGAAGTACCACATGAGTGGATATATAGGAAAGGAATCCAAATCTGCCGAATCGCTCATGTTATGATCTTCTACATCCTAGGTCTCTGCGTTCCGTCATCTGGCTTATGTTCTTCATGTAGCATTCAGATCGAATGACTCTATGAAATTACGTCGATACTTCCACATATTATGGGTAACGTAGGAGACATCCCTATTTTCCCCCGGGGGTCTTAATTACCACTGCTTAGCTTTCAATTTGCCTCTGACCATCAAATTAAATGTGAATAACCCGTCCTCCTCTCTTTGAAACAAGGGGCGCTTCCGGTTCTGTGCGTGCTTCAAACAATTTTGTCTTCTCCATATTACCATATCTCTAGAGCCAATAATTTTCTATGAGGAACTACTGAACTCAATCACTTGCTGCCGTTACTCAACAGTTTTCTGTTGAGGTCTATCCCGTAGAGGTAGTCAAATTGGATCAGTGATCGATTTCTAGGTTTCGTCGTAAACCTAATTGGTTACTTCCAATTACGTAAATCAATAGTTCAAACCGCACTCAAAGGTAGGGCATTTCCCATTGATATAGGAACTTTTGTACCAGAAACAATAGTATCTCCAATTATAGCCCCTCTGGGATGTAAAATATATCTCTTCTCACCATCCCCATAGTGTATGAGACAAATGTATGCATTTCGATTAGGGTCGTATTCTATGGTTACGATTCTACCAGATATGTCTTTTTGATTCCGTCGAAAATCTATTTTACGGTATAGGCGCTTATGACCTCCCCCTCTATGCCTTGCGGTAATGATTCCTCTGGAATTACGACCTTTACCACAACGGTGCCGTCCATGGATCAAATTATTTCGTGGATTGGATTTCACTTGCCTGTCTACGGTTCCCTTGCGTGTGCTCGGGATAGGTGTTTTGTATAAATGTTTCGCCGTATTATTAAGTATTCTCCTTTAGTTTTTTTCTCTATCTAGAAGTGGAATAGAATAACCCGGTTGAAGGGTAATGATCATACGTCTGTAATGCATTGTATGGCCCAGAATAGGTCCTATTCTTCTACCTTTTCCAGGTAGTCGATGGCTATTCACAGCTACCACCTTAACACCAAAGAAGAGTTCGACCCAATGCTTTATTTCTGTCTTAGTGAATCCCGATTCGACATTAAAAGTATATTGATTCTTTCCCAATAAACGAAGACTTTTTTCTGTAAATACTGCGTATTTGATTCCATCCATAAATCGACTTTCCCTCCTATGCTCTGAGTTCCAGTATCGATAAGAATTCGAGTTCTTATTGTTCTTATGTTATGGTATGAATATACCATACCAATTCGTTATGTATGGATGATGGATGAGATTCCATGGATAGAGAGCCAGTTCCAATAGACTTATGGAATGTTCCCGTTCGTGTGCATCCAGCAGGAATTGAACCCGCAAATTTACCAATTATGAGTTGGGCGCTTTAACCATTCAGCCATGGATGCTTAACAGGGATCATCGTACATCGTAAATAACCAATTTTCATATAGAAAGACATATCATAGAAAAATGAAATCGAAAATATTCCGAGATGGCAAATATTCGGAGATGACTATGAAAACACCTCTCTGGATCCTCGAATTGAAAGAGAGATTGAGAGGGATCAAGAATCCTAATTCTCGCTATTTGGAATGGATCCAATTCTATTGAGTCTGACTCATAGTGATCATTTCTCTTTAGCAAAGAATGACCTTGGTTATCAAAGGATTGAACAACCGGGATCCATTTACTTATGATACCTAGTTGGCATTGATAACAAGGATCTAATGAATTATGAGTTTAATAGATCCTCTTTAGCAGAAAGACGTATATTCCTTGCTCATTATCAGACAATCACTTATTCCCAAACCTCGTGTGGGACTAATCGTTTTCATTTACCATCTCATGGAAAACCCTTTTCGTTCCGCTTAGCCCTATCGGGTATTTTAGTGATAGGTTCTGTAGGAACTGGACGATCCTATTTGGTCAAATACCTAACGAAAAATTACGATTTTCCTTTCATTAAGGTACGAGGGCTTCTTATTCCACAAGAACGAAAGCACCTTTTCATTCTTTCATATACTAGGGGTTTTTACTTGGAAAAGACAATGTTCCATACTAAAGGATTCGGGTCCATAACCACGAGTTCCAGTGCACTAGATCTTGTAGCACTTAGCAACGAAGCCCTATCCATTAGTATTCCACATAAGAAATCCATTCTAGAAAAAAATACAATTAGATTAGCTCTTCATAGACAAACTTGGGGTTTGCGAGCCAAGGTAAGATCGGCTCGGGATCATGGGACCCTTTTCTATCAGATAGGAGGGGCTCTTGTACAAAATAGACTTACTAAGTAATAACCCCATAGAATCTATCTATATAAAGATAAAGAGGCAATCGTGTCAGGAAGCGGGTTTTTCTTTGGCCAAAAGGTACTTCGAACTTGGAACGAGCATGAAGAGATTAACGAGACTTCTTTCTCTTTTGAGTTTTTCTGGCGGACCTGCCGCGCAAGATCTTTGGTCTTCCCCTGGAACCGATGAAAAAAAGTGGATCGCTTCTTATGTACTCGCTCAGAATGATTCTTCTCTATCTATAGTTCATGGCCTATTAGAAGTAGAAGGTGCTCTGGTGCAATCCTTACCGACAGAAAAAGATTGCAGTCAGGTTGATAATAGTCGAGTGACATTACTTCGTCGGTCCGAACTAAGGAATCTGTTAGAAATGTTTTGAAATGGATATTGTTCTCTCTTTGATCAGGGATTGCTATATGAAAAGAAGTGGAGTTTGAAAAAGGGA